>NW_027418196.1:0-100979 GCF_009905375.1 Apium graveolens | reverse complement strand
ACAAATTTTAACAAGTTTGTCTATTGAATAACAAATTTACAAACTTAAAGAGACTTGAAATATTTAAAGAGACCTCAAATATTACTTACTATGTTCAAATATTTAATTAAACAATTTAGACATTGGAATATTAGGAATTTATTATATAATCAAAATTTCATATGTAAAAATTAAGTTTTTTAATTAAATTTTATTCAAGTTAAGTGTGTATATGTTCTCGATTGTACAAGTATTTAGTATAAATTTAAAAGAAAAGTAACTTAATTCTAAATTTCAAAGCATAAATTCAACTTTAAAACAAAATGTATATATAAAGTTGAGAACTAATAAAGATCTAAATCAACATTTCAAAACAAATGAAAAAACTATAAAACTAGCCTTTGATTTAAAACAACATTTTTCACTTCAAAGTAGAGCATATAAAAAAAGAACAAAAATATACCAAAACAACATTATTTGATAGAAATTAATGGTTAGTTTGATTATTTATTGGATATTCAAGTTCTAAGGTCATGGAAATTAACTCCATATAGTAATTATATTAACGTCATAAATGGCAAAGCAAGTAAAATACAATTTAAAATGAGATAGGGAAGGGAAGAGAGTCCTCATGACCTAAAGCATTCCATTACCACCATTCTGATCTTCACCTCCACTCAAGCTGTTCATCCCATTTCCCATGCCAAGAAAATCCCTGCTAAGAATATCACCATACTCACTGTGAACTTTCATCTGCTGCTCCACCAAAACATTGTTATTCACCTCACCAATCAACATTCCATCAGCGCATTGTTCACATCCTACATCATTCCTCCATATGCAACATTCATCTGATCACTTAAAGGCTCCATGCCACCTCCATACTGTTGTAAGATACTTCCACCCACTCACCCACCACCACCACTCGTTCCATCTCCCAAAGCTCCCCCGTAGCTACTAAAAGCAGATCCAACCCATGGGCTTGATAGCAAACTCGTAAACGAATAAGGGCTTGAGGCCCCTTGTCCAAGCAGGGGAGTTAAGTGTTGCTGATGGCTCCATGGGATTAGTAAACCTCCAGCAGGGCCCAGGCTCGTGGAGCTAGTGTTACTAGCATTGGCGACAATGCCAGAAGCCATGCAGCTGTAGGGGGTGCAATTTGTTGTGTGCCTTGCCATCTTTTCATTAAGAGCCTCACAAATTGAACGATGATGGGTAAAACTTTCAGGCCTGCTATAAGTCATTATTTAATCTTTAAATAACATTCTTTGTATAAGTAAATATTAATTAAGATACATACTTGAAAAAAAACTTTTTGTAGGTATAAATACATGAAGAAAACTATATTTAAAACAAGCTCTTTATGGTCAAATGTGCACTGTTTCTAATTCTGGTTTAATTCCAAGTCTTAGAGTACGAAATTATAATTAATATGTTGTAAAGAAGAAAAGAAATGGAGTCTAAGATAAAAGGAATAATAATAGGAAAATGTTTGGTGCATAAAATTGTATACAAAATTGTGTACAAAATGATATGTGTTTGGTTTTAACTGGAATGACACATGTATTCACATCAACAGCCCCAATTAAAATATCACAAATCAATTGTCATGTCATTTTGTGCAAATTTTTGTACACAATTTTGGGCAAGTAACACTACTCACAATGATATCGAGAATATAATAACCTCGCTAAGATAATAATTTTTTGTAGGGCTTATTTCAACTCATAAGAAATAAAAATAAAATCGCTAAAGGAAATTTTTTTTGGTCCCAAATAGCCCGCCATTTTGGTAAGGCTAAATTCGACCGCTAGCGGTGGAATTTAGGAGCGCTAAAAAATTCAGTTGGCGGGAAAATTCCTACAAACAATTCAACCGCACAAAAAATCCGGTCGCATTATTTAGCCTTGCCCAAGGAAACAAGCGAAATCGGTCGAATTTAGGTCGGTTGAATTTATGCACTTGAATTTAGGCTTACTTTCTTGTAGTGTATTTTAAGAGAATTTTTCAAACTCTTTTCGTATTCAATTTCCAAACACATATTATATTGAGAAAGAGATTCCATAAAAATAATTCTAGAGCAATTCATAATTTCAAGCACAAACTCGGTTAATTACATCTAGAGCACAACTAAAAGATAAACCAAATATACTCAATCATGTGGAGAAGGTAGTTCCACATTCACAAATATACTCCTTTGTAGCACAGATCTTATTATTATGAGCCTTCTAGTCACCGAGCACAGCAAACTTCTTCTTACATTAATCACAGCCGAATTGTTTTTTGCCACTATGTTTTCCGGAGAAATGCTTCTTGATAGTAGTCAGATCTCCAAGTGCTCTTGAGGGATCATGATGAACACAACCAACTTCAGGGAAAATGTAAACCCTTTTCTTGAATTCATCATTTGTCTTTTGCTTCAGCTTCCCAGGCCAATTATGTCCTCTTCTGTGGAACTGCAAGTTCTGCTCCCTTTGAAAACCTCTATTGCACCTCACACCAAAATCGATTTGTTGCCATTAGACTATGCGGGGAAAGTGCTACAAACTCTGCATCATGACCTGTCATTTACATATATACACATATCCCAAACCATCAAATGAATAAATTAAACAATCGAAAAACAATTCAAAAATCATATATGTCTGACTCATCCCCTTGAAATTTCCAGGTAACCGTAAAAGAAAAAATATATATAAACTGACAGTTAATACATACACACACATGCACCCACAATATATAGAGCAGATCTTACTTGGATTTCCCCAAAGATATCTCCCTCTTCTTTTAGACCTAGCTGATGGAGAAGAAGCCATGGCAGGACTAGATTTTATGGAAACTTAAATTGATTTTTATTATTTTACTAGAAAAACATACAAAAGCTCAAATATGTAGGTACTATATATATGTAACACATATCTCAATACATACTCTCATATTTATAACAATTTTTTAACCGTGAAACCCCCATATTAGATAATTATTTCTTATATATTTGTTTTGCAAATTATTGAAGGTTGGAGGTACACATGAATTTACAAACCATTTTTTTTATAAGTAAATATATTTAGAAAATATCTCAAAAAGGTCACATTTAATGAAAATTTAGGTGGAACGAAGCGATAAAGAGGAAAGTAGTGTGGATGTTGGACATTACACTTACCTTTTGGCCATATATGCATGGTGAGGGACTGGTCTCCTTGTCTTTCTATATTGTATTTTTTATTTCATGACATTTATTATATAAGTAGATTATATATATATCATGATAACTCCAACTAAAAGAAACAGGCTAAACGCCAAATCCGTCATTCTAGATTAAAAACATGAGTCGAGTAACACATGTCCTTATACGTCAATTAAATCCAACTGAATTATCGATCAATAATTCGGTCATTTTATATCCTTAACAATTGAATATTACAAGAAAAATGTCTATGAGCTCCTGAATTGGCTGATATCGTGTTAACATTTTTTTAGTGTTAAACTCAAAAACAACCAACTTATACCTACTGTTCATAAGGAGACGGTCATTTTTTGTATGAATCCACTCGATATGTTATTAATTCGGTCGGTTTTTCATACACACAAATGATTAATTTTGATTGTTATTTCTGCAAATAAGTCGGTATTGGCTCTAGAATAACTTTTTTGGGTTCTACAATTGACATTCCTCCTACGCAGACACGTACAATATCAACTCCAAACACACCACAATTATAACCAACTAACATTAATGTCAACAACAACCAAAAATAATAAAAATGATATACATTAACCAACCAATTGTTAAAGTAACTACATTTGCTTATTGTACTCCATTAAGCAAGCAATCAAATTAATAGATAAATGTTCGAAGCACACATACAACTAAATGTATACATGAAAATTCAAATAATAGCTCAAAGCATTGTTAAACCAAAAACTAAATAAAATTGAATAACGCTCTTCGCACCACTGTTTCTTTTTGCGCCACTCTCCTCGTCTTCGCAAAGCTCGGCATCCTCTTCATCTCCGTCCTCATTGCCGCTGACGGTGGTGTCATCCATAATCGACATCCATGATGGTGGTGTCATCCATATTTAAAGCTCCAAGCGATTTTTTTTTGGTGGGATAATAAATTGAAAGAATGATAAAAAGTAAGATATCAATAATATTTATGTCGGTTCAACTAAGTACTAAAAATATCTTATTTTTTAAGTGATCTTTTCAAAAAAAATTAAAAATTGGGCCCCTAAATTTTATTTTATGCCTATATTTTTTAATATTTTTCTTTTGATCATTCATGTATATAACAAAAAATGTGTCCCTCAAAGTTCAATTTTTTCGATACCCTCATTCATTAGCACAAAGAGTTTGGTCCCAGGGTTGGATTTGATGTCTTCATCGCCACTTTCTTGAACCTTTCTTATAGCCTAATATATATATGATGTTAAAATACTTTAAAATAACACTACTAAATCTAAATTGAGAACTTTTAAGATTTTACCTCTTGGTTCTCTACGTCATACTTTTTGTAAAACGCCATGGCACTAGCTTCTAGATTTTGTTGTATTTGAACCGCGACTCAGGCAAGCATTTACTTGCTCTTTTGTGGGTACCATATGAGATGTATATGAATTTACTCTTGCATTTTTCATCATATCCTGGACCACATTAAAAAAATACAATCCGGCACAACGGATCCGTCGAAGCTTGGCTAGAAAATCTTATGCCTCGACATGTCGAGTTTTATAATTCGCAGCAAGATCAGGGAGGAGTGTCGATGTCGGAACTTTTGAAAAACCAGTCAGTTTATTTCTAGGAGGACTTGTCATTTATGGTATTTTTGCCTCGACCAACCATTATATAGGATATTTTGCCACCTCGATCCCCTGTGCATACTAGGAAATGCTTGCCACCTTAATCCCCGTGCATACTAGCCAATACAATGCGATTCCTTTGACAAATTTATATTATATTGTGAATTTTGTGACTTTGGTAAAGTAAAAGGTTCTACATTATATTCTAAAAAAGTCTGAATTTTCTCATATAATACATTATATTGTTACGATAAATTTACAAACTAATTTTAGAGAAAAAAAATACTTAAATGTCATTTGGGTATGAGTTAAAAGATAAAAAAATAAAAAAAAATTATCACTATTTATAATTTTATACTTAAAATATAGAAAGCAATTAATTAAAGTGACATAATATTATATATGTGAAGCCAAAAAAAGGTTGCTAGGGTATGAAATATTTTTATGCGGGGTCATAATTTGATTTTACATATCCACCCTATTTAACAAGCGTTATCCATTTTATGAAATATATTCTCGATTGTACGTTAACTATCCACGTAAACAAGTTGTCTATTTCATATATTATCAATATATCAATTGTACCCTGGTATTACAAACATGAACAAGTTGTCTATTTCATGAGCACTATCCTAAAATTGTCTTACAAACTTAAAGAGATGATGTGAAATATTACTTATGAAGTTCAAATATGCAATTAAATAATTTAGATATGGAATATTAAGAATTTAATATACAACCAAAATTTTATATGTAAAAAATAACTTTTTTAATGAAACTTTATTCAAGTTAAGTGTGTACATGAGTTTAATTTTACAAGTGTTTAGTGTAAATTTAATAACGAAAGTGGCTTAATTCTAAATTTCAAAGCAAAAATGTAACTTTCAAAACAATATATATATATAGGGTTTTACTCCATTGAGAACTCTAGTATTGTGAGATATGAGATCTAATCATATCCACTCATTCAAATAAAACATATTCATCTCTAGCCGTTAATTTAATATTTAATATTTATAAATTTTAATATTCTTCCATCTTCTATCAAATTCTACCACCCATCAACCACCACCACCTCCGGTGACAACCATTCAAATGACGAAGGAACAATTTTTGACTAAATCATCATAAAAACGACTGACACTCCGGTCGGTATGGAGATGCACGATTGTTTGGCCAAAAAAGCGACGAATAATGACGATGCAGATGGAGGGAGGGAGGGAGGGAGGGAGAGAGAGAGAGAGAGAGAGCGAGAGAGGGAGGGAGGGAGGGAGGGAATCTGATATATGGGGAGGGAATGATGGCGGTCGGAGCAGCGGCTGGTACGTGGTGGTGATGGGTAGTGATTGTGGGTGGTTGGTGGGTGTATTGGGCAGATAGGTGGATGAAAAAGATGAATTGTAAAATTAAAATGTATGGTTATAATTATATTTAGGGATAAAAATGTATGGCTGAGATTAGATCTCATATCTCATTTTAATTGGGGTTCTCATTTGAGCAACTCCCTATATATATGAGAACTTTTTTTTGGTGAAATATGAGATCTAATCTCAACCATAAAAATTTAAATTATTTTTTAATCTAGACCATTCATTTTAAATATCATCATCTTCTCCAACCATCTACTCCATCTTCTTCTTTCTACTTACCACCCATCACCACCTCCTACAACTAGCAACCACCATTTCTGGCCACCACCACCTCCGGCGACCACCAGAAAATCACCACCGTCAAACATAAAATCACCACCGTCAAATCAAAAATCACCACCGAAAAACTAGAAATCACCATCAAAAAATAAAAAATTACCGCAACTCACAACCGATAAACAAAAAATCACCTCCGGAATAAACAAATCACCACAACCGGCCACTACCTATACCCACCAGATCCACCACAAGCTCAATTCATCAACTCTGATCACCACTATTATAGCAAAAATCATCATATTAATTATAAACACCACAATTAAATCCACCATGTCATAATCACCACCAGAACCACCACCATCCACTAACCCCCCCCCATATCGGAAGAATCACCAGAATTTTATGAAAATTACATATGATATTGAGCAACGAATTTCAAACTATACAAATTGAAGCAATTGTAGAGCTAATATTCGAGGAGAAGCTCTGATCGGTGAAATTAATAGTGGATGAATCTATAAAAGCGGATCTAACGGGGAATGAACTGAGCTCAAACGGAAAGGGTGGTGGTGTGTGTATTTAATTCGTTGTGGGAGAGGAGAGAGAGGGGGGAGTGAACATTCCGGTCAGGAGTGGTGGAGTGGCGGTGGTGGCATCGAGTAGTGAGGCTGGAGAGAGTGCAGTGGTTGGGTAAGTGGGTGGGGTCGGTGTCGAGAGAACCCATAAGAAAAGAGTTGGGTGGGAAAAGGAAATGTGTGATAGGGATTAAAAGAAAAATAAAAAATATTATAAAATGGAGGGCTGAGATTAGATCTCATATCTCATTATAATTAGGGTTCTCATTTGAGCAATTTCATATATATATATAATGTTGAAAACTAATAAAGATTCAAAGCAACTTTCAAAGCAGGAATGCAAATTTCAAAACAAAATTATAAAATTATAAAATTAGCCTTTGATTTATAACCTACAGCTTTTTATTTCAAAGCATAGCATAATAAAAAAAACAAAAATATCTCAAAACACCTTTATTTGATAGAAGATTAATGATTAGTTTGATTAGTTCTTGGATGTTCTCGTTCTAATTAAGGTCATGGAAATCAACTCCATACACCTGCCTTGTTCACCAACTAGCTAAGATCTCGTGCACAAAAAGCTAATAGTTGCCACTTTAAACATATATAGAGCAAATATTTGTACAAAATACTAAGTATATTTGCTTGCACATGAAAAATAAATACTAATGCAATTATTTTTTGTTCTATAAAATTGTGCATTCTCCTAATGGTAGAATAGCTACTTACAATGTATACAAATAATTTTTTAGTATGATAAAAAGTAATTCAAAAGGAGAGGTGATTATTTCATAATCTACCCCCTTGGCCCTAATGTACATCAAATCTGTTAGTAGATATATATTTAAACATGAAAATAACAACACTAAGCACCTTTTTATATGTGAAAGTTGGTATATGTATGGTAAAATAATCTGCCATATTTTTTGGCTATTGGCTACATAGACCTTACTTTATACAGAATTATACAGTCATGCAAACACATATCGTACATATTGCTAAAAAAACAACACAGAGTGTATAAACATTGAGATAGAGAGGGACACAGGAGCCTGCCTTGAAGCATGGATGGCTTGAAAACCCAGGGCTACAGTGGTGAATGAAAGGCCTGGCCTCAGCTGATATGGTAGCTTCCCTGTCCCATGAGTTGGTCGTCTTATTACCACTGTGATCATCATCTCCCCTCCACCTCCACTCACGCTGTTCATCCCAGTTCCCAAGCCAAGAAAATCCATGGTAAGCCTATTACGATACTCACTCTCAACATTCATTTGTGGATCCCCAAAACGTTGATATTTACTTCATGACCAACCAACATTCTACCAGCATTTTATTAAAATTTGCAATTGATAACAAAGTATAGCCGTAAATTGTGAAATATGTTGGAATTTAATCATAGCATGTTAGTTTGAATAATAGTCAGCTTCCTGGTTTGTAGGAGTTGTGACTTAGTCTTCTGAGTAGTTCTAGTTTGTTAGGAGAGTTAGTGGATTAGTGGGAGTAGTAGCTAATTCTTAGGAGTTTAAGTTGCAGTAGCAACGTTAGAAATAGTAGCAGTTCTTTTCTAATCTCTGTAAGTTTTTCAAGTTTAGTAAGAAAACTTTTCCCTTTGCAATATTTGTTCTGTGTATTGTGTCATGTGTGTATATCTATTTTATGTTCTACATGTGGTATCAGAGCCTGAGTAAGGTGTATGCCAAAGTATATGCCCAGAGTAATGGCTATGAAGTCGAACAAAAGCAAGGAGATTACATTGGGACTAAACTACCCGATGTTGACAAAAAGTAACTACAATGCGTGGTCATTAAAGATGAAAGTCTTTATGGAAGCACATGGTGTTTGGGAAGCTATTGTACCGAAGGACCCTAAAGCTGCTGTAGAAGAGAAGAAAGATAAACTGGCTTTAGCAGCAATATATCAAAGTATTCCAGATGATATGTTGCTCACTGTTGCAGAGAAGACGACAGCTAAAAGGACTTGGGAAGCACTCAAAACAATGTGTCTGGGTGCAGATCGGGTTAAACAAGCTAAGGTGCAGACAATGAAGGCAGAGTTTGAAGCTCTGCAGATGAAAGATGTTGAGGCGTTAGATGATTTTTGTATGAGGTTGAATGCCCTGGTTACTAAGATACGTGAGTTGGGAGAGGACATGGCTGAGTCGTATGTGGTTAAGAAACTGTTGAGAGCCATGCCTCCAAAATTTCTCCAAATTACATCGACAATCGAACAATTTGGAGATCTTGAAGTCATGACTATTGAAGAAACAATTGGGTCCCTTAAGGCCCATGAAGAACGTCTAAAATGATCAACCGAGCACGTAAGCAAACAGCTGTTATTAACTGAAGATGAATGGAAGAAACGCGGGGTTGGAGAAGGGCAACTACTTATGACCAAAGAAGATTGGGCCGAGATATATAGAAAAGAAGGGACTGAGACGTCAAGACATCAAGGTGGTGGTAACTATTATAATCGAGATGGAGGACGTGGAGGTCGTGATAGACGTAACATCAAATGTTTCAACTGTGGGTTCTATGGTCATTTCGAACGTGAAGGTAGAAAACCACGACGTGATCGAGAAAACATGGAGAAAGAGACATTTAAACAGGAAGCAAATCTGAGCTTCGCCCAAGACGATGAACCTGCATTGTTGTTTACAGAATGTTCTAAGAAGGAACCAAAGGAGTTGTTGCTAAACGAAAGGAACATGGTGCCTAAGGTCAGTCAAGGGGGTAATCAAAATATGGAATCTAACGTCTGGTACTTGGACAATGGAGCCAGTCAACATATGACTGGGTATCGTACTAAATTCCGTGAATTGAACGAAGAAATCACGGGCAAAGTCAAGTTTGGTGACGGGTCCACAGTCGATATAAAAGGCAAAGGTTCAGTGGTTTTTCAATCTAAGGATGGAAACGAGAAAGTGTTTCATGATGTGTATTACATCCCCGAGCTGCCCAATAACATTATATCGCTGGGTCAGCTTACAGAATCGGGTAACGAGGTTGTGATAAAAGGGGAGCATATGTGGATTTATGATGATCAGAGGCGACTTTTAATGAAAGTTAAAAGGTCTGGCAATCGTATGTATAAAATTCTCCTGGAAACAAGTCATGCAACGTGTTTAATATCTAATGCGGAAGAATCAACATGGCTATGGCATACACGATTTGGGCACGTAAACTTTCAAGCAATGTGTTTGATGTCTACAAAGGGGATGGCAGTGGGGTTACCAGAACTTATACAACCTAAGAAGGTATGTGTAGGATGCTTAATGGCAAAGCAGACAAGAAAGTCTTTCCTTCGACAAGCAGATTTTCGAAGAAAAGGCTGGAGCTTATTCATGGTGATCTTTGCGGACCAATTTCACCAACAACTGCTGGAGGAAATAGGTACTTTTTACTTTTGGTTGATGATTTTAGTCGAGTGATATGGATATATATGTTAAAAGGCAAAGATGAGACATTTGAGGCATTTAAGAAATTCAAAACTTTTGTTGAAAAAGAATCAGGAGAAACAATTAAGATTTTTCGAACCGATAGGGGAGGCGAATTCATGTCTAAAAGATTTACTGAATATTGTAATGAGGAGGGAATCACACGACATTTCACTGCTCCATACTCCCCTCAATAAAATGGAGTAGTAGAGCGACGAAACCGGACTGTTGTTGCCATGGCACGTAGTTTTTTAAAGGAGATGAATTTGCCTTCAAACCTTTGGGCTGAAGCTATACGCCACTCAGTATATGTATTAAACAGGTTACCCACAAGGTCTCTGTCTGACATGACTCCGTATGAAGCCTGAAGTGGTGATAAGCCCAATGTTGCTCACATTCGGGTTTTTGGTTGTGTGGCACACATGAAAGTGCCAAGTGTGCATACGATAAAGTTGGATGACAGAAGTAAAATAGTGGTGAATCTTGGCAAGGAAGCAGGGACTAAGGCTTATCGTTTACTTGATCCTGCTCAAGGTACAATCCATGTAAGCCGTGATATGAATTTTGAAGAAGGAAGAGCCTGGAACTGGAGTAATCAAAGGACAGAGTCCAATCTACCTGGAAATAACTTCAAAGTTATTGTTTCTCGTATGATGCCTGGTTCTGATAATACCACAGAAGAGGAGGAAGCTAGTTCACCACAGAGTAATGAGTCTACAGAAGTGTGGACACCAACATCCTCATCTGTAGCACAGAGTAATGAGTATACAGAAATGCAGACTCCAACATTGTCATCTGCAACTGGGCGGACGAGGTCAGACATGGATAACAGTGTAGTACTCACCAGCGATGAAAGTGCCCCACGAAAGTTCCGCTCTATCTATGAAGTGTACGATGAAAGTGAGGAAGTGTTCCTTGATGAGAACATGTTGATGTTGGGGGTAGAGGAGCCAACGAATTACAAGCAAGCACTTACAGATACAGCATGGACACGAGCTATGAAGTCAGAAATTGAGGCTATTGAGCGAAACAACACGTGGAAACTAGTGGAGCTACCATCTGGACACAAGCCAGTTGGTCTGAAATGGGTATATAAATTAAAACGAGACATCAACGGAAATATTATCAAATATAAAGCACGCATCGTGGCGAAAGGGTACGTTCAAAAACAAGGTGTTGATTATGAGGAGGTGTTTGCACCTGTTACTCGGCTTGAGACAGTGTGGCTTTTGCTGGCTTTGGCAGCTCGAAACGAATAGGAAGTTCACCATCTAGATGTGAAGGAAGCCTTTTTAAATGGAGAATTGCAAAAAACAGTGTTTGTATCTCAGCCACTAGGTTTTGAAGTGAAAAACAAAGAACATCTTGTTTACAAGTTAGTGAAAGCGTTGTGCGGTCTTCATCAGGTACCACGAGCCTGGTACACTCGTCTCAACAAATATTTGGAGAGTCTTGGTTTTAGTAAGTGCCCTTACGAGCATGTTGTGTACACGAAGAAGGAAGGTTTTGAAGTGTTGATCATAGGTGTATATGTCGATGATTTGCTAGTTACGGGTACGAGTATCTCCAATATTCAAAGGTTAAAAAGGCAAATGGGGGAGAAATTTGATATAACGGATCTCGGCAAGCTATCTCACTATTTAGGCCTGGAGGTTAGTCAGAAACAGGGATATACTGAAATCAAACAGGAATCTTATGCAAAGAAGTTGCTGGTTCGAGCTGGGATGGGAGAGTGTAGACCAACGAAATATCCAATGGAAACTTCAATCTAGCTAGACAAAGACGAGAAGGGTAAAGTTATAGATGCCACTCAATTCAAGAGTATTGTGGGTGGGTTACGTTACTTGGTCCATACCCGGCCGGATATAGCCTATGCAGTTGGAATTGTAAGAAGATATATGGAATGACCCACAGTTCTTCATCAAGCAGCGGTGAAGCGGATTCTACGTTATATTAAAGGGACTACAAACTACGGCTTAATTTACTTGAAAGGAACAGGTAATCATCTGTTGAAAGGATACTCAGATAGTGATCTTGCTGGGAGCACCGAGGACATGAGGAGTACTGGAGCAATGGTTTTTTACTTGAACGATAATCTGATTACTTGGGTTTCTCAGAAGCAGCGATGTGTGGCCCTTTCTTCCTGCGAAGCTGAGTTCATGGCAGCTACAGCTGCAGCCTGTCAAGCGGTTTAGTTGAGAAATTTGTTGATTCAGATAACAGGAGTGGAACATGGTCCAGTGATCATCTATGTGGATAATAAGTCAGCTATCGATCTTGCAAAGAACCCAGTTTTTCACGGTAGAAGTAAACATATCAACATTCGATATCATTTTATTCGTGAGTGTGTTGAACGTGGGGAGATTAAAGTCAAATATGTGCTTACGAATGAGCAGCGTGCAGATGTACTCACAAAAGCTATGGCAACGGTGAAATTCAAACATATGAGGGCTTTACTTGGAATTCAGTGTCTGCAGAAACATGCTTAGATTAGGGGGAGCATGTTGGAATTTAATCATAGCATGTTAGTTTGAATAATAGTCAGCTTCCTGGTTTGTAGGAGTTGTGACTTAGTCTTCTGAGTAGTTCTAGTTTGTTAGGAGAGTTAGTGGATTAGTGGGAGTAGGAGCTAATTATTAGGAGTTTAAGTTGCAGTTGTAACGTTAGAAATAATAGCAGTTCTTTTCTATTCTCTGTAAGTTTTTCAAGTTCAGTAAGAAAACTTTTCCCTTTGCAATATTTGTTCTGTGTATTGTGTCCTAGTGTGTGTATATCTATTCTGTGTTCTACAAAATCTACCAAAACAAACTCACATAGTTATCGTAAATGAAGCTTACCGTATAAACTTTCATTAGAGATGAACTCATGTTTTGATACGATACTGTGATGAATTAGAGAGAGAGAGTTTACTGATTGAGAGAGTGAGAGAGAGATCAATCTACATTCCTAAAACTCATTTCTGCAAAACTTAGTTACTAAGCAACTAGCACTAGTGTTTGTTTATACATGAAAGAGAGTTTGTTATTTTGCTGAGCTGTCATAATTAACTCCATGCTGAGCTGTTTATGTGCTGATGTCATGTGATGATTTGTGTTATTCCCAGTGGACTAACAATGAGATTTACAGAAGGGGGGTTGAATGTAAATCTCAAAACTTTTTCAAGTTTTGAGCAGTTTCTAAGGCTAAGTGTTTCTGAGAACAAGTGTATGTGAATTGCTTGAAGCCAATGCAAACAGATATATATTCAAACATAAATGTAAAGAACACAGAGAACTTAAAAACTTTTCTGGTGGATTTGTTGTTCCACCAGAGATGTGTTATTTCAGAAAATCTATGATTCAAAGAATTAAATCACAGTTGCTTCCTAGTACAAACTAGATGATTTTCTCTCTGAATTTTTCTAAACAGTTCTGGAAAATTCATATCTAATTACTAGCTGCTAATTGGTTTATATATCACCAAGTTTACAAGTGAAGACAAAACTGTAAAATACAATTAAAAAGGCTCTTCACATGTTTCTTCTTCATTTCTCTATCCAATGCAATCTAGGATAATCTGTGAATCTTTGAACACTTCCTTGTTTGCACCAGAATGGAAATGCTGCATTTTCTTGATTCCTCCAAGAGGCTTCCACATTCCAGTTTGTCTCTGTCAACCCATGTGCCTCTGTCAGCTTATGAATTGTCACTATCAATTGCTAATGAACTAAGCATCCGTTGAAGCTTTCATCCGTTGATGCCTTATCCGTTGAGGATTTATCCATTGAAGCTTTATCCGTTGATGCATTATCAGTTGAAGTCTTTATCCGTTAAAGCACTTATCCGTTGATGGATATTATCCGTTAAAGCATTAGAGACATCCGTTGAAGCTTTGTTTCTTATCCGTTGAAGGTCTTCAATATCAGTTGATACTTCTTCACTTATACAAAATTACAAGGCATGAAATATTTACAATTAGCCCTCCTATTTGCATATCCACTAGTAGTCAACATGACTGATACTTTCCTACAACATCTAAGAATTACAACTTGAATCCAGAGAATGAAATGTGCTACAATACTAAACTTATTGCTAAGTAAAACTACTCCTTCAACGGATAGCCAAGATGGTCTTATCCGTTGAGGCTACAAATACTAGATTTCTACTTAAGTGTTTTGTTTAACTTATCATCAAACTAATACACATATTCCTAACAATCTCCCCCTATTTATGTCTACTAGAACTGTAGGCATAAATTTGGGTTTAGCTTGATGATAACAAAACACTTGAGAAATATATAAACTGTAATAAAGCAGAAATTTAAAAGTGCTGCAAAAATGTGTATGCTGAGATGGAATTGAAGAATTACATTGTTTCCAAGGGTGCTCCTTTAGCCTGAGCAGATTAATTTCTTTTCCTTTGATCCCTTGTTTTCTTTCCTAGCCTCTTGTCATTCTCCTCTATTTGAAGTTGAAGTTGTCTGTAGAATTCAGCTTCATCTTCTTCATTGATGTCCAACTTAGATTGCATATCCTTGAGAGTTTCATTACTGGCAATCTTGAGCTGATCTTCAATTCTGAAAAATCTTCTGACTCCTTTGTTGTCTCTGAACTCCATCAACCAATGAGGTGATTTGTGAACTGTAATTCCTCTTTCTTGAATGAGTAATGTTCTAGGCAAGGCATTGGGCTCCTTCCAAATTTTCCTTATGTTGGCAATCTTGTTGAGAATCTCAGTCATGGCAGTCCTGGTAAAGCCAGAATCCCTTTGTATGGCTGAGTAGACTTTAATCAAGGTAGAGTAGCCTTCATTCAGAATTCTGTAAAGAGGCCAAGTTCTTTCCCCATCTCCTTTGTATTTGAACACTAGTCTTTCTGGTAGCTGTCTGTAGGCAGCTATTCCCCTTACTTCCTCCAGCTCATCCAGATAGAGTTCAATGTCTGAAAATTCTTTTATGTCACAGATGTGAACATAATCATCCTTAGAGGCTTGAGGCTTAAGCTTAGGCTTCTGTGTGAATTTGATTGAGGCTTTAGAGGGTGTTGATTTGATTCTTCTTTTCTGCTTATTTGATGGTGGAGAAGAGGTTAGGAAGGTGGGCAATTTGATGGTGTCCCAATCAATTGGTTCCTCCTTGGGAATGATTGTTTCACCATGAATGTTCATGAAGGGGTCAGGCATAATGGGTTCAGGAATAGAGGGTAGTGGTTTGGATTTTGAATGGGTTTCTTCAGTCTTATCTACCATCTTTCTCTTTGCATTGGCCTTCTTTTTGTTCCCTTTCTGCCATTCTTCTCTTTCCTTACTTCTCTCTTACATATCAGTATCAACCATGTCCCCCATAGCTTCATCTTCACTTTTTTCTTCAATTTCTTTCTGTTCTTCAGCCTAACTTGACTTTAGCTGTTTTTCAAGCTTTGCTTGTGCTCTTTTGTCAGCCTTTAGCTGTTTGGCTTCTTCCTTCAACCTTCTGGTTTCTTCCCTCTTGGCTATTGAGAATTTGGGATGTCCTTGCATTACACATATGTTCTTTCCCTCTCTGAAGATAATACCCATGTTCCTCCTTACAGCCATATCCATGGTCTCTTTGTGCTTTGTGATACTTCTACCGAAAAGCTTATCTTCATCAGGCTTTGGAAGAGGAAAATCCACTCCTTTCATCTGAGCAAGGCTTAGAGGATTCTTTGTAGGGTCCTTATTGGATCTGTTGTTGGGCTTGAGAACCATAGATTTCAGATTCTTGGAAGAAGTCTCTCCAACCTTATTCCTCCCTACTGGCTTGAGCTCCATAATAATTGATTCCACTTTTGTGCTATGCTTCACAGATTGTGATTGAGAAGTTGTAGAACCAAAAATTTATTGCATCTTTTCATCAATCTTCTTCCTTTGCTCTTTGACTTGCAATTCAGCTGCTGCTATCTGGATTAGATCAATTCCATCAAGCTTTCCTTCGATTTGAATAGTTAGAGAAGTGGTGATGGCAGGAACTAGCACTTGAGATATTTGAACTGTTGTTTATGGCTCTCCTTCCCCTTTCCCTTTATTCTCCCCCTTTTTGTTATCATCAAGGGTAGGGGTTAAGCCTTGTGCTTTTGCCAGCTGCATGAGTAGATTTGTTTGAGTTTGTTGATTCTGAAGAATGGTGACCATAGAGTCTTAATGATCTGAACTCTGGTTTCCAATCTGGCCAGCCTCTTGTCAGCAACAGATTCTTTCCTCAGTCTCCCCAACAAATCTTGCATAGTACCATAAGGTATGACTGATTCCAACTTCTCAGGATTGTAGGATTTCATATCAGCAATGTCCTGCTTGAGTTCATCCACACTTAGATTCTGTTTGAATTGCTACAACTGCAAAAGATGTAGAGAGTCCAGATGATCTTGAAGAATTGCCTTGGTACCAGCATCTGTAGTCTCCTGAAGGGCCTTCTGAATTGTCATGACTTGTCTGACCAAAGTGACACCAAACTCTCCTGGTGTTGATGCTTTTGCCCATGCCCATTCAGGAAGATCTGGAACAGAATTTGGGCCTGCTACTCCCCCTAAGTTCATGCTTTCATCCAAAGAATCAGAGCCATCATCATTAGAATTTACTCCAAATTCTTCAGATGGCTCAACAGCTTGAGAAGGCAGCCTGTTAACAGCATCTTTGTCTCTGAGAAGAGATTCTAAAGTGTGTACAATGTTTAAAGTCTGTTCTGCCTCCACATTGCCCTGAGCAGCCAATAATTGATAGGCTGAAACAGGATGAGTAAAAGTGTCAGCATCCAAGGAAATGTTATCAATTACAGCTTTGTAATGTTGCTAGAAATTGTCTTTCCTTTTCTGCATCATCCACTTTCATTGACTCACTAGCAATTGTTGGATCCACCCTTATAGCTTCTGTACCTGCCTTTCTCTCATTTTCTCTATTTTCTTGCATCAGGGGCTCCCCCTGGCTCACACACACACTCACACCCTCACCCTCACCTGCTAAGGTGGCACTTCTCTCACTCACTTTTGCCATGCTGGAAGAAATAGCATGCATATGGTGACTCTCAACCTCTCCTTTTGCCTGGAAGCAACCCAGCCTCTCACTCAAAAGATCACTCCCTTCCCTCAAACCTAAAAGTGATTGTACAGTAACCATGTCCTCTACAGTTGGAATTGTTTCTGTTATGTGTGTAGAGACCATCAACGGATAGGGAGTATCCGTTGATGTGGAAACTGATGGTATCAATGGATAACTGCAGTTAAGCTTATCCGTTGAAGAACAACCACTTGTCAATGGATGAGAGATATCCGTTGAAGAAGGAAAAGATATAGATATAGAAAGTGACATAATTATTGAATCTGTGTGAATTGATTTTAAGTGAGGTGACACAGATTCTTCAACTACATCTGAAAGAATTGGCTGATGATCTAACAAATCATCTAAAAGATGATGATCATCAGGTTTTGAGTGGGGCTCCTCCCTGAGTTTTAATGAGGGAGAATCAGGAATTGATGTGAATATCATATCCACATCCAGAGAGGGTGATGGAGAGTTTGATGATTGGTGTGTTTCTATTATGAGAGAATAGGGCTCTGACTCCACATTTGCTGGAATCACATCAAGCTGAATTTGAGAAGGCACATATACAGGTGGATGTATCTGTGATGTGTGTGCCCCTTGTGTGGAAACTAGGGTCTTGGCCTTCTTCTTCCTTGAAAAGGCTTTAATTGGTGAATGTGTGGTTTCAGTGTCCCTCCCTCTTTTGGTCTGTGTCCCTGGTTGGGGACTATTTTCAATAGTTGCACCCTTTTGGGAGGATGCAACTAGGGATGTGTTTGACTCCTTTTGAACCACCACAGTCTTTTGAGAGACTGTGGCTTGGCTGGCTTGGGTACCACTCACCTCTCCCACCTTATTCTGGGGGGTTTCTTGATGTTCACCCCTCTCCTCACCACTCACACCCTGTTCACTCCCTTCAGGGTTTATGGTAGTTGTTACAACTGCTGTCTTTTGAGAAACAACAAAGGTAGTTTTCTTTGACTTGAGTTTTGAAACTTTAGTTTTGGTGGCTTTGGTAGGAACCTGTTTGGACAAAGACACAGATTCCATTGCCACACTGGAAGACAAAGAAACAATGTGGTTGGAAATAGTAGGAGTTATAGAAGTGTTTACCTCACTTACCTGTGGTGCATTCATGATTGGCAAATATACCAATGACACGTGGCTGTTGAGGTTCATTCTCAAAAGGTCTGCAAGGACCCTTTTCTCTTGTGCCTAGCATTTGAGTTTATTATTCTCATTTGATATAACTAATCCTTCAGCAACATGGTTAGCCAATAACCTAAAGAATCTAGCATAGTAGATGTTATGTGGTCTATTAGTTTTGTTACCTAATCTGGAACCTAATTCTAGCATGACACGGTTGCTAAAATTAAAGTACCTATCAGAAACTAGCATATAAAGCATATTAACAAGAGATGAAGTTATGGCATCAAAATTGCTAATCTTCCCAGAGAAAACCATAATAAAGGCATCTCCAAGAAAACTTCATTCTTTCCTAAGCCCTTTCCTTCTAATACTACCTAAACTAGCAGAATCAAAAGTATAGCCTATGGAATCTAACATAGCAGATACATCTTTATCAGTGTGTGGTGTCATGGCATTATTCTCAGGCCACTTAAAGCAAGACTGTATATCATCACAGTTAATGCAATAATCCTTACCTTTGAGAGAGAAGGCAATAGTCATATTTGTGGAGTTGAACTCAGCAGTTATCCAAATCTCCTCAATCACCTCACAGTAGATGGTTAGGGCTTCCAGCATTGCATAGCTTAGTTTGCAGTTTTTGATGAAGTCCATCATCTTGTGATAATCAGAATGGGCTTCGTTCTTTTCAACCAAGGCTACGAAATTATTCTTTTCATAAACAAATCATGTTTGAGACATAATTTTGACTACTGGTGCCATTGTTGTGAGTAGAGGTTGCAGAGAAAAACTTGAGAATTTTTGGAGAGAAGGAGAATAAAAATTGCACGAAAGCGTAAAGTGAAAATTAGAATTCAATGGGCTTTTATACTTTCTTGAATTAAAATGTAAATAAAATGATTAAATGATACTTTCAAGCAAATTACAGTCGTTTAAGAATAAAGAAAACTGTAGAAATTCTGAAAACTGCCTTTAATACCAATATATACAATAGTGTATATCTGTATCAACGGTTAAGTAAAAGAATCAACGGCTGTGACTCACTTAAAGTAACTGATGTGACACTTCAACGGATAAGGTAAATAGTTATCCGTTGATGATCAACACTATTTTATCTATTGAGGGATAAAATTACCAGAAATGTATTTGTCTTTCAACGGATAATGATCATCCGTTGATAGAACAATTTTGGCTTTCAACGGATAGGGAATATCCGTTGATAGAATAAGTTTAACTAAAAGCCAACTTTGTTCTTACAGCAAATTCATTTCAGGCTTCAAGACAGATTATATAGAGGACATAAATTTATGAATAATTAAGCATACCTAGCTCACTTACTAATCTTGTGAATGATGATTCATCAAGTGGCTTGGTAAATATGTCTGCAATCTACTTTTCACTTGGAACAAAATAAAGTTCCACTATACCTTTCATCACATGTTCCCTGATGAAATGGTACTTGATGTCAATGTGCTTGTTTCTTGAGTGCTGCACTGGATTTTCAGTAATGGCAATGGCACTTGTGTTGTCACAGAATATTGGAATTCTGTCAACAGTCAAACCATAGTCAAATAGTTGATTCCTCATCCATAATATCTGTGCACAGCAACTACCAGTAGCAATGTACTCAGGTTCAGCTGTTGATGTAGAAACAAAATTTTGCTTCTTGCTGAACCATGACACAAGCTTGTTCCCTAGAAATTGACAGGTGCCAGTTGTGCTTTTCCTGTCTATTTTACAGCCTGCATAATCTGCATCTGAGTAGCCAATTAGATCAAAACCAGACTCTCTAGGGTACCAAATTCCTAGATTTGGAGTCCCTTTGAGATATCTGAAGATTCTTTTAATAGCCACTAAGTGAGATTCTTTAGGGTCAGCTTGAAATCTAGCACAGAGACATGTAGAAAACATTATATCAGGTCTACTAGCAGTTAAATATAAAAGTGAGCCAACCATGCCTCTATAACTTGAAATATCCACAGACTTTTCAGCCTTGTTTAATTCAAGCTTGGTGGCAGTGGCCATGGGAGTTTTTGCAGATGAACAATCCATTAAGTCAAACTTCTTTAAAAGATCATAAATGTATTTAGTTTGACTAATGAAAATTCCACCACTAACTTGTTTAACTTGTAAACCAAGAAAATAAGTTAGCTCTCCCATCATGCTCATTTCATATTTACTTTGCATTAACTTAGCAAACTTTTTACAAAGCTTATCATCTGTAGATCCAAATATAATATCATCTACATAAATTTGAACAAGTATTTTAGAGCCATTAACATTTCTAAAGAAGAGAGTTTTGTCAACAGTACCTCTTGTGAAGTGATTATCTAGAAGGAATTTTGACAAAGTCTCATACCAGGCTCTAGGTGCTTGCTTTAGTCCATAGAGTGCTTTCAACAGATAATACACATAGTCTGGAAAGTTTGGATCTTCAAATCCTGGAGGTTGGCTTACATAAACTTCTTCCTCCAATTCCCCATTTAGAAATGCACTCTTGACATCCATTTGATAGACTTTGAAATTGGCATGGGCTGCATAGGCTAGAAAGATTCTGATGGCCTCAAGTCTGGCAACTGGAGCAAATGTTTCATCAAAATCTATTCCTTCTTGTTGAGAATAGCCTTTAGCAACCAATCTGGCTTTATTCCTTATGACAATGCCATTTTCATCCATCTTAGTTTCTGAATACCCATTTTGTGTCAATAGAACTCTTGTTCTTTGGCTTGGGTACCAGCTTCCATACTTTGTTCCTTTCAAATTGGTTTAGCTCCTCTTGCATTGCTAAAATCCAATCTGGATCCAATAGAGCTTCTTCCACTCTCTTAGGTTCCTCCTGTGATAGAAAGCTACTATACAGACATTCATCTTGAGTAGCCCTTCTAGTTTGCACTTTAGATGTAACATCACCAATGATTAGTTCAAAAGGGTGATTCTTGGTCCATTTCTTTTGAGGTGGTAGATTAGCTCTAGATGAGGTTGCCTCAGTATTGTCATGATGTGAGATAGAATGTTGATTGGTTGAAACTCCCCCTGAGTTGCTGATCCTTTGAAAGGAATTGGGAGCTCTATCAACTGATGAAGTGAATTGATTATCCGTTGATAGACTGTGATCAACGGATGCTTCATTATGAACTTCAACGGATGATGCACTTTGTCTTTCAACGGATGCTGCATTGCTTCTTTCAATGGAAGCTGAATTATGACTTTCAACGGATGCAGCATTTTATGCATTATCCAAAGGCAGATTCTGAATTCTTCTTGAGATGCCTTCTTCATCATTCTCATATTCACTATCATCACAATATATCTCAATGTTGTCAAATTTGAGTCCTTCATGATGTCCCTCATTTGTTAGTCCATCA
This sequence comes from Apium graveolens, assembly GCF_009905375.1. Taxonomy (NCBI): domain Eukaryota; kingdom Viridiplantae; phylum Streptophyta; class Magnoliopsida; order Apiales; family Apiaceae; genus Apium; species Apium graveolens. The sequence continues at coordinate 79,020 of NW_027418196.1, read as the reverse complement.
ATCTTTTTATCATCAAACACAACATGCACATATTTCATGACAATGTTGGTTCTTAGATTGTAGACCATATATGATTTTCCAGCAGAATAACCAACAAATATTCCTTCATCAGCCTTTGCATCAAACTTTCCTTTGTGATCAAATTGATTCCTTAAGATGTAACATTTGCAACCAAAGACATACAGAAAGTTTAAAGTTGGTTTTCTTCTCTTGAATAATTGATAGGGAGTCATGCCTTTTGCCTGATTGATTAGAGAAATATTCTGAGTGTAACATACACAGTTAACAGCCTCAGCCCAAAAGTAAGTTGGGAGTTTTGACTCTTCAAGCATTGTCCTTGCAGCTTCAATTAGTGATCTGTTCTTCCATTCCACCACACTATTTTGTTGTGGGGTCCTTGGAGCTGAGAACTCATGCATGATCCCATTTTCTTCACAGAACAACTTCATGGTTGAATTTTTAAACTCAGTTCCATTGTCACTCCTAATATTCCTTACTTTGAAATCAGGATGATTGTTGACTTGCTTGATATGATTGATAATGATTTCACTGGCTTCATCCTTTGATCCAAGAAAATAAACCCAAGAAAACTTTGAGAAATCATCTACAATCACTAGGCAATATCTTTTTCTTGAAATTGACAATACATTGACTGGTCCAAAGAGCTCCATGTGTAGCAGTTGTAATGGTTCATCAATTGCAGATTCAAGCTTCTTACTGAATGATACTTTCTTTTTCTTTCCTTTCTGACAAGCATCACACAGTCCATCCCCTATGAATTCAACTAGAGGCATTCCTCTAACTATGTCCTTTTTGACTAGATCATTCATTGTCTTGAAATTCAAATGGGACAGCTTCTTGTTGTATAGCCAACTTTCAACTACACTTGTTTTGCTGAAAAGATAAGTAATGGATTCTGCATCTGTAGAGCTGAAATCAGCTAAGTACACATTCCCTTTTCTAACTCCAGTTAGAACCACTTTATTGTCCTTTTTACTTGTGACAATACAGGCTTCAGAATTGAAGGAAACAGTATTCCCTCTATCACATAGTTGACTGATGGTCAATAAGTTGTGTTTGAGACCATCAACCAATGCAAATTCATCAATGATGACATTTTCTTTTGAAATTAAGCCATATCCCATAGTGAATCCTTTGTTGTCATCTCCAAAGGTTATGCTAAGGCCAGTTCTCTCCTTAAACTCTGTGAGCAGGGTGAAATCTTCTGTCATGTGTCTTGAACAGCCACTGTTCAAGTACCATAGATTCCTTCTTTTTCCCTGCACACAACAAAATCAATCAAGTTGATTTTGGTACCCAAGTTTCCTTGGGTCCAACCTTGTTAGTCTTTTTTCTAGACTTTATTCCTCCTGCATCTTTTGACTTAGGTAACTTTGGGTCAACCTTGATCTCAGATGTGGTTGGTGGAAGTGTAGGGTTAGTCACAGAATCATTTAGCACATTTGATTGAATTTGATAAGGCATAGATTGTGCAAATATGTTATTCCACATAGGCATATTGTATATCATTTGAGGCATACTAAATGCAGTAAAATAAGGATTATTAATATATGGCATGTTTGCAAAATGTGCATGGGGATTCTGATGAGACATAACAGGCATGTCATGCAGAGGTGACATAGATATGTTAGTCATGGAGGGATTTGAAGGCATGAGAGTATTTTTAACAGATGATTAACACTTTTACAATACACACAGCTTTTTCTAGGAGCATACCTATCAGGTGTGTAATTGTTATATTTATTAATCCCTACCTTCCAATTTCTTTTAGATTTTCTTTTAGTTTCCTTCTTATCCATAACCAACTTAAGCCTATTTTTCAGCTGATCTAAAGTCATGTGTCCTATATTCACCTTACTGGCATCTTTGGATGTGTTGGCTCCTTCTTTGACAAAGTTCTTGAAAGTTGAATCATCCTTCTTATTGAGATTTTTATTTTTAAAATTACTTGCCTGTTTTAATTGATGATCATTCAATGGATGCTCCTTTTCTTCCTTCAACGGATAACTTTCATCATCCGTTGATTCCACATCCGTTAACAATCCATCAATTAATTCTAACTCCTTTTTGTTTTTCTTCCAGGTATTCTCACAGAATGATTCAATTCCCTGAACCTTGGCAATCTGAACACTAACATCCCTAGATGTTTTCCAGGCCTTGATTACCTCTTGCTTAACAATCCATCAATTAATTCTAACTCCTTTTTGTTTTTCTTCCAGGTATTCTCACAGAATGATTCAATTCCCTGAACCTTGGCAATCTGAACACTAACATCCCTAGATGTTTTCCAGGCCTTGATTACCTCTTGCTCACTTTCTAACTGTTTAGAAAGAATTTCTACTTTCTTAACAGCTTCTTCTAGTTCACTCTCAACAGTCAAACATTTAAGCTTTATCTTTTCAAGCTCAATTACCTGATCCTCTAACACAGCATTCCTATCAATCAAAAACACATTATTCTCTTTGATCCTAGTGTTTTCTTTAGCTAGTGATTTCAGGGAAACACGCAAATGATATAATTTATGATATATCATTTATGTCTTCATTGCATTCATGTTTAGAAAGCTGAGAGAGATCAGTAGTAATTACCAGGTTGCTTGATGAACTAGTTTCATTTTCATCAGAATTAGCCATCAGGGCTAGGTTGACATATTCCATATCATCATCTTCATTGATCCCATCTGCTGCCCAATCATCTTGAGTGAGAAAAGCTCTTTCCTTTTGTTTGAGCAAATCAAAATACTTCTTTTTGTAATCAACTTGCTCAAATTTCTTTTTATCAGAGGTTGGCTTCCTACACTCACTTGCAAAGTGTCCACTCATGCCACAGTTATAATATTTAAACTTGGATTTGTCCACCATGTTTTTGTTTGGCTTAGTGAATTTTGTATTTTTCCTGAACTTCATCTTTACAAACCTCCTAGACAGAAAAGCCAGATGTTCATCAATATCATCAGAGTCATCCTGACTGGAATTGTCTTCATCCTCAGCTACTTGCTCTTTACCCTTGCTTGATTCTGATTTGCTTGTGCCAATTTTGAGACTTGGCATTGTCTTTTCCTCATTCCTGGCTTCAACCTTCTCACTGTTAGCTACAAGTGCAACTGATCCTCCTTTTCTCTTTCTCTTTTCCAACAGCTCATCTTGCTCCATCTCAAGTTCATATGTCTTCAAAATTCCATATAATCTTTCAAGTGTGAAGTCCTTATACTCTTGAGAATTTCTTAGAGAAACAGTCATAGGCTTCCATTTATTTGGTAGAGACCTTAGAAATTTTAAATTGGAGTCCTTGACTTGGTACACTCTCCCATACAGCTTCAATCCATTCAACAGTTTCTGAAATCTGTTGAATGTATCATTCAATGATTCTCCTTCTTCAAAGTGAAAATATTCATACTGTTGAATGAGAAGCTGCATTTTGTTTTCTCTAACTTGCTCAGTGCCTTCACAGATAAGCTGCACATTATCCCAAATTTCCTTAGCAGTTTTGCTATTGATGACATTGTCAAACATATCTTGATCCAGGCCATTAAACAGAATGTTCATGGCTTTCTTATCCTTGTGGACCTCTTCAATATCTGCAACAGTCCATTCTGCCTTTGGCTTGGGAATAGACTGTCCAACAGCAACTGTTGCAGTAGCAGCTGTGGCCACTTTGTGTGGGATGTGAGGTTACATGAGTCTCCGGAGCACTATTCTCGAAAGCACTTTTACAGAGGATTTTAAGAAGACAGTCATTTGTCAAGGGATCATTGGGCTATAGCATTAATAGTACAGCATAAAATTACTAAAAACAATAAACAAAAAAATTGAATAGCAAAGTATCCAACATGACATAAGAACTCAACCCCAAGAGTAAGAGTAGCAACTGGAAATGAAATACTAAGTACATGAAACTTATAGACGAACTCACCATTATCCCGACTCTGAACGAGGAACGGGGATCCCCGCGGGAAGTAAGGTAATTTATTTATTTTTCTTAAAACAATTTAACTGTGTTGCATTATTTTTTCCGATTAATTACATTATGATATAACGAAAAACTCATTGATTAAGAGAAAGTTGTAATCTTTAAAGTAACTAATTCTATAAATTAGGCATTGTTGAGTTTCAAAAATGACCTTATAACCAGAAACAACCTCTTAGGTAAATATTTGGGTAAGGCAGTGCTACACTTATGTCATTGATTTCATCAAAGTATTTTTACCAATTTATTCCAAAACATATTTCAACAAGTGCCTATGTATGCATCCATTTATAATTGTCTAATTAAATTCATGTATCATTTTTTTCATTTTCAATTAGGGTTATAATAATGTACAACTATTATTTGTAATAATTGATACCGCGTGTCTCTCTCTCTCTGGAAGCCACAGCGGCTCCCACTCCACATTTTTATCTCGGAACCTTGGATTATCGAGAATACTTCCCAGGAATTCCATTAACCGAAAATTTAACCATAACTAATCAAATATGTGGCTTTAAAAAATTGATGTACGTAAAAATGATTTTATGTTATTTTACGGTAACAGCTTAAAGAAAATTGTGTGTGACATTTGCAATTGGGTCTTTATAAAGATAATAATGATGAAAATAGAAACAACATTCCCAAAAATATTTTGAGACATTTTCCACTTATTCCTCATCTATAACGGTTATTTATATCGGATCATACAGCTAAATATACGATGTGGTATAAGAATAGGGAAATAAAAGAAGGCGAACTAAATAACCCTGCGGACGAATGAAAAATTTTGACAAGAAATACCCATATTATGCTAAGGAGTTCTGTAATGTTCGACTTGGATTGTCAAGTGACGGTTTTAATCCATTTGAAAATTTGGGAAGTAATGTGTACATATTATGCAATGTAGTCGTTGTTTATAACCTTCCTCCTTCTATGTGTATGAAAAGTCCCTTTCCTTTCATGAATCTTCTAATTCTGGGTCCAAACTCTCCAACAAAAGATCTAAATGTATTTCTAAGACCAGTCATGGATGAATTATTTATTTTGTGGCAAAGTGGAGTTGAAACCTATGATCAATCCCTAAAGCAAAATTTTAATATGAAGGAAGTATTAATGTAGACAATTAGGGATTTTCTCGGTTTAGGTATGCCTAGTGGATGGTTAATAAAGGGAAAGATGGGTTGTATGGTTTATATGGGAGATGTAAAATATTTCCATCTTAGATGTTAGATATATTTGTGATGTCATGTCTAATCTGATGTGTTTAGTTTCACATCTTAATATCAGGACTTATCAGGACTTACCAGGACTTACTGGAAATCAGAACTTACTGAAGTCAGAACTTATATCAGAATTTAAGGTCGTTGGGATTTATATCAGGACTTAAGTGTGGGTACTTCTGATAAGAAATGCGGTTGATTTATATGAGAAGTTGGACAACTATAGGACTACAGAAGATAATATGTAATTGATATATTTTAGGAGACAAAATTATATTCCATATCAATTAGAAGATATCTTGTAATTGTGTAATATATAAACACAACTTAGGGTTTATAATATATGTGTTATCATTCACGAGAAAGATTATACATTATAACCTAGCAGCTCTTAGTGATATTATTCATCACTGAGAGAGTAGTTTAACCTACTTTGTAACAAAGCTTATTATATTGAATAAACTTGATTACTGTTACATACTTGTGTTCTAAATCGATTTAATTGTATAAATACTATATTCAACCCCCTTCTATAGTGTTGTGTGACCTAACAAGTGCTATCAGAGCCTCTCTATTGATATACAACAGTGAGATCCAGTTTACATTCATGTCTGAAGAAACACAAACTCCACCTAAGCCCACCAAAACTCAAGACTCTCAAAACAATCAAAACCACAGTTGATATGAAACCATTAGGGTTCCCATACTGAGAGCATCTGAGTATCCTATATGCAAGGTAAAGATGGTTATGTTTCTGGAAGCCACAGATCCAGAATACCTTGACAGAATTAATGATGGACCATATAAGCCTACCAAGCTCTCTGTTGCAGTTGCTGATCAACCAGCAAAGATGATACCAGAGAAGAAAGGTGATTACACAACTGAAGACATCTTATCTATTGCCAAGGATGCAAGGGTAAGGCATTTACTGCATAGTGCAATTGACAATGCATTGTCAAACAGGGTAATTGGATGCAAGACTGTAAAGGAGAAATGGGATGCTTTGGAGACAAGATGCAAGGGAACTGAAGCCATAAAAAAGAACATGAAGACTATACTCACACAAGAGTATGAGCACTTTAACTCAAAAGCTGATGAGTCATTAACTGATTTATATGACAGGTTTTCCAAACTCTTGAATGATCTGTCACTGGTGGACAAGGAATATGATCTTGAAGATTCAAATCTAAAATTCCTTTTAGCTCTTCGTGAAAATTGGGATTTGAAGTCTACTACCATAAGAGACAAATATGACCTTTTATGGTATGCTCAATATGAAGCCCCCAAATCCAGGGTCAGGATTAGGTGTCACTACACAACTTTAGATAATAATAAAAACCTGTATATAAATAAAAATATATAGATAACCCCTTATAATTATGATCGCTTACAGGTTATAGTATGAAACAAGAATCTAACCTTCTAAAATTTACATCGTTTAGATACAATTTCATTACCTTATTACTACATTCCTTGTATTGATCACTCTGACGCCTCCACATTTCTTCAACTGGAATTTCACTACTTTTGCTGTCTGTTAAAGCTACTCACTTTTTTTCCTCATTTGATACTGAAAGAAATAAGAGTTCACAAAGCAAGAATGAGCCAAAAATGTCCAGCAAGTATCATAAATGGTTTCCAGGTATCAGATCAGAAAACTCCTGGAAACGATTATTGAATGATTTTAAAAACGTCTTTACCTATTTAAATAGTTGAGCGAACAAAATATCGGCCCTCTTTGGCCTTTAATCATAAATCATATTTTTCTATAAAAGCACAGTGATCGTTTCAATATTTCATCCTTTTGAAGTTTATAATTATGAACTATTTGGGAAGGAATGCCATTAATGGAGATCAACAATAAATTAGACTGGACACAAGAACCAACATATGCACTATAACCTGCTGATCAGTTAGGATATAGTACGGATCTATACCCAACTGCATAGACCCAACCAACATATGGGGCACCCAGGAAACTATGGCCTAAAGGGGTCCGGTTCATACCTGGCCTGAATCGTAACCATCCAGTCCGTGGAGTATTTTGATTTCAAACATCCTAATTCAGGGTTCGAAAATAACCCAAAAGAATGGGTATTTGCTCAAGAGAACAATCGAATTATAGGAAAAATATTGAAAAGAACTGGCATAATAAGAGTAATTATAGTGAAATATAAAACAGTTAACTATTCTGAACTTAGAATATGAGCGAATAAATATTTGCAGTATTTTAGGAGAAAGGTTAGGAATACTTGTCTCAATTGATAATCCTCCGATCTTTAACTAGCTGCCATATCACTCAGTCATGTCGCATCTGTATTACCCTTGATGGGCTACTTGACCTTTCTTATTATTTACCCTCTTAGGTTTATCTTTATTCTGAATCCACTAATTTCAGTACTACACGCAATCAGGCTTTACTTCTACAGTTTCTATCTAGCTTTGAACGTCTCGCACTATGTGCATCTATCACAAATAATACTATTCAATGAACTGATAATATATAATTGACTAGTCTATACACTTATCCCTATCGTCTACCCGCCCGATAATAATAGATAAGAATCACATCTCATTCAAATAACGTTTAAAAAACACGCTGACTCATTGTTCCCATAATACGTACACATCGGGCATATAATCATATTATCCACATAACACATAATCACGTAATTCATGTAGCACATAAGTTGAGTCGTTAAAAGGTAGGTCTCGATATGTTTAGAATTGAAATTGGGTCAAAATAATACTTTATCGATCAATTATTGACTCATAATGATCAATAAAACAAACGTCCTTTAGATATAATGGAATTTAGGTCTTGAAAATATTTTTAATAAACGCAAACTATTTTTCTGAGTCTAGAGGCATTCGTTTCGTATTAAACAGACGAATGGTTGATTTCTAATGAATTTTTGAACATTTTTCGAAATTAAACGGGTCTCCGAATCATTTAATAATTAAATAATAGGGTTCGAATACCAAAATCTGACTTTAAAATAATTTTATAATAATTATCTAGCCTTGAAAATAATTTAAAATAATATTTTAAAGCTCGAAACTATTTTTCAAAATTTTTAAACTAAAAATAAATAATTAAATCTATTTATTAAATCAATTAAAATCAATTAATAATTAATTAAGTTAATTAATCAATTAATATTAAATTAATTGATTAATTAATATAATTAAAAACTAACTAAAATTAACTAATAAAATAAATCATATTTGTTTTTGAATTTAAAATGAATTTTGGAATAAAAATAATGATTTTAGGGATTAAAAATGAACTTTAGAAATTAAATAATAGATTTTTGAATTATTTTAAAACAAAAAATTCCAGAACAGAATTTAGGAATTAGGTTTGGGGTTCTGGGGATCGAAACCAGGTCTAATTAAGGGTCAGAAAACGGGTAAACGGGTCAACAAGAACCCGAAGAACCAGTCGGAATATATGCAGAATCCGGCGAATTCTCGGATTTCGGTGGACTCTGTTCGACCTCCCAGTGCAACAGGTACGACCTGTGATCGGTTCCCACTCCAATCGACAATAACCCAGCAGTCCAATCGTCCCACAACTCGCCTATCGAACCCCGAGTCCTGCAAAACGCCATGGATATCGGCGAGTTCGAGCTACTTCCGGCGGAACGATGAACCCTATCGTTTCTAGACGAAAATCAAAGAACAATATATCAATTTAAAGGGAATCTCCTTGGAAATTCAACCCAGCAACCAATATCAACAAACAACTAACAATTAATTAAAAACAAATTAAATAAAATTCGCCAAAATTCAAGAACTCGATCTATACCCTTTAGTAATTGTTTGATGCAATTAAGTATATGAATCAATTGTAAATGATGCAAGGAAGCTATACATATCATCAAAACAAGCAAATAACTACAGAATCAAAAAACCCAATTCGACCCATGAACCCAAGAAATTCGAATTAAAAATTACCCATTGCTAGATGATTTTGATGATTGAAATGAATAGAACAAATCGAGGGCTTCACAACGGTTACTCATACTTTGATTTATGAGATCCACATCACCTTCAAATTTGACTTTGATTTTCATAATTAATCATCAAATAATTTGAATATAAATAAATAAATTAGAAAATTATCTTAATTGTTGCACTAAAATGTTTGATTGATCCATAAAGTACTTTTCGAGAGCTTCATTTTGATATATTACAGGCTTAAATCAGAGTTCGGTAACGCCTTCGTTTGTGCGTTTGATTCTCACGAACATATCGGTTTCTAGGGTTTTTTCTCTGTATTTACTGTATTTTTTACCGGTCATAATGAATAAAAGAATAAAATAAAATAAGAAATATGCTATTTATATTTACGAAATATTGGTTCGTTCTGGATCATTTTGGATCGTTAAATTAGTTGCTTAGCCACTAAGTAACTACAATAACAATCCGATTTGATATCAGTTTTCGATAATTATCTCAACCGGGCTTTTTATAAAACACTTTATACGAAACTAATGTAATATTATCTCGTCTTTTGAGAATACGGGTTTTGTTGATTTATCAAAATGATTATCGTATCAAAAATTTTGCGCCGGGCCGTGCACGGGTCAAATAGTAATCCGGATCGAAAAAGTGAAAACACGGAAAATGTCCGGAATTACCAGATTAGGTTAGAAACGAGTTTTCGAAAGAGTTTCGGGTTGTAAAAACATAAAAACGGTTGAAGTCGGACGATTCCCGGCTTTATAAAATAATTTTATAATTATTCAGAAAATTAATTAATAAATTTATAAATCATTATAAAATTACCTTAATTATCTATATTTTATTCTCGACATATTAAAATTAACATACTCACATTTTTTTATATACAAACATCCGAATAATATTATCAATCATCAGATAATTCACCAAAAATTCATATAATATTTACATAATAATCATATATTGATACAAATAATTATACGATATTTCCCGGATGTTACATCCTTCCCCCTTAAAAGGATTCTGTCCTCAGAATCACACTAAGGAATAGTAATGATACTTTTTAAGTATATCACTTTCATTTTTCTCATGTGAATCTTTCAACCTTATAATTTTTTTTTTATTTTTTTTATAACTTTAACGTATAATATCAATATTTCCTTCATAGCCTCTTGATAACATCATATTCTATTTGTTGCTTGTATAACTCAATTCAACTCTCCATCTTCTATATATATGATGGATCTAACTTACTCCTTTTGGATATATACATATAAACGCCCTATAAATTCGCTATACAGGTACCGGTGAAGCCAACTCACTTCTATTTATCCTACCTCTTTTACTATCTAAGAGGGACCAACATAACACATCTTAATTCTCTTTTTCTTTCTAATTCTAGTAACTCGTGCTTATGTGCTTTTCCAACTGTTACTCGGTGTTCAACCTCGTCCTCATATGTTTCTTCGTTCACATAACCTAAATTGTAATCGCTTCCCATCGCATTCGGGGCTCTTTAACCATTCCTGTAATCTTCTTCTTTATTTGTAGGCGTATTTACTTTCTGTCGTTGACTATGATATTTTTTAAGTATATTTCCTATAATTCCTCAAGTCTCATCACTTTAATCACAAACTCAACGGTCTCTCAGCGACATTAAATCTGTCACTTACTCACGTAACCTGAATCAACCTTCATTTTATATGTAGGGAGCTAAATTACACTTCTTAGTCATATACATTTGAACATTTTATGAACTCGTTATGCCTGTAACAACCGGGTCAACCCATTCGTAATCGTTCTACCTATCTCATTGTCTCGATGGACCAACTTAATTTATACTAATCTGCTTCTCTTTGTAATTTTAATAAATTGTGTTTATGCACCTTTCATATTTCCCTGACTGTTCTACTTTACTTCTCGCGTCTCTTTCTGTTTGGTTAGTCTGGCCTATAATCATTTTCAATTGTATTCGAAAACCTTTAGTTGGTCTCTTGTACTTTCCATCCGTGTGCGCCCGATATACTGAGCTCATGGCGTCTGATGCTTCAAAATGTTTTAAATCTATTAAAACTAAAAATTAAAGGAAGATCTCGACAATTGTATTTAACTCACCACTTTGTAGTATACTTCAATTTCTTTTCAATTACTATCAAGTATATTCATCGAGCGAAATCTTTTACTATATGAAAGGAAATATTAATTTGAAATAGAATGAACCATAACTTTATTCAAAACCGAACTCTTGGTACTAATACTAATTTTGTTGTCATATCAAATTAGATACCAATATGAACTTTGATGCTCATAACATTCCATACTAAAGTCAACATCAATCATCTATATTAATACCACCTTTGATATCTAGCGACAAAGTGAGTATCAGTATCACCTAGAACCCAGATCAAAACCTGTTCTTCAATTTCTAACTTTTCCAATTCATGTATCCACTTCCCATCAATCTTAATGATATTCACTCTTTCTTTTCTTCTCAAGACATGTGTCTCTGAATAGATCTTGCTTGGTTGGTAATTAACCATACTTTCGTAGCTCATAATTAATTATAACCAAAGTTCATACCTTTGAAGCTTCGAACGCAGTTGCTAATCTCTCACCCTTCGCATGCATATCTTCAGGTTTTCAACTTGGTCTTTCTTAGTTCTTGAATGGGCGAGTATGTTATTAATAAATACAATTACACTATCGAATTACTCCTTATACACTTTGTTCATTTAATTCTTCAGACTTACAATTTCTGATAACCGATGCGTGACTCCATACCTCCCTTCTCTTTTTTTTCCATGATCACCTTTGTGTATGGCGTGAAGTACTGTTTATTTCATTATTCTTTTCATTCCATATTTCTGAAGTTTTCCTTCACTCAATATCTCATTCCGACTGGGTTATACGACACATGGCTTTTGACTCTAGCTCGACTCTGTGCAGTAACCAATGAGAATTTCTTGCCTCATTTCCCGAGGTAACCTTGATAAATCATTCGTTAGAACCATCGGGGCTTTACTTTAATTCTAAAGAATTCCGATATGAGATTCATTGTAACGTTCTTCTTTAACAGTTCGCCACTAATACCTTGGTTTACTCTCCCTTGTTTACACGCATTCCTTGAATGAAATTTCTATCTTCAATTAATGGCACTTCACTTCATTCTCCTATCAGTTCTGACACAGCTGACAGTCACCACTTGCTTATATCCTGAACTATTTTATAAAATTTCTTTATCATCCTTTTGATTTCACTTCTTTTCTTATTTAGTTCTTCATTCTCATTACTCATTAACTCTTTTAACATAAGGAATGCCTTTTTCTTGATAATATTAATATGTGCATTATTAGCTAATCAATTTCTGAAGTTAATAAAAGGCTTTTATTTATAATATTTAAGTTCTTACTGACAGAATTATCAAAATTCACCAATAGTTACTTTCCTAGCCTCACTTAAATCATCATTGATCGCATATTTTGCTTTTTCCAATTGATCAACATTTCTTCTTCCGAAGTTCATATGTGTACTTCGTTAGTCTTCGTCTTACATCGGATACTTGGATTTGCGAGCTTTCAAAACCTTTTATATAATCGCCATTTGATATGGGTATACTTTCAAGTCCTTCCTGGAATGCTATTACAAATGATAGAATCTCTTTGCTTTATCTTGAACCTTCAGTTCTTGAAAATTTTCCTCTTACTAGCATGTACCAACTACTCTTTGTTCCTCTTATTTATCAAAAATAGCGTATTCATCTAGATAAAGTCTCGCACACGTCTGTGGTAACATCACGCTAATTTTACTAAACTTTCGATTCATGCTAATGCCATCACTTCCTTCAACTTGCTAACCGCTTTGATTTTGGATCTAAAAATCATGTTAGAGCTTGACTCAATCTAATTGGAATCGATCTCCATTTTGCTAACCATTAGTTGGTAAAGTTGGTCAATTAACTCTTTTAACTGATCACTTAAACCAGTGTTGACTAGCTAACTGGAATCAAAGACCAATTATATAAAATCGGTTTGGGCATACTAACTTTCTCAAGATCCGAGATCGCAGTTACTTGGAGTACTGACGAGAATGACAGTATACTTCTTTATCCTTACATGTAGGGCAATTTCTGAAAATTTGGGCAGCACTTCCCCTATATCATTGACTACCAGTCGGACTCAAGCCGACACCATTAATCTACCAATCATCCACAATCATATCCATCCACTTCCATCAACCAAATTCATCCATTCACCATAACTCAAACTATATTATTCTGACCAACATATGTATGATTAATTGGCATAATATATATTTTTTGAAATGAGACTTAAGGTCTTAAATCAATAAGGATTAAAATTACCACTCCCTTCCCAGTTCTTTCAGAATATTACAAAATTTTATCAATAAGCTTTACAATTTATCTCGTGTCTCAAAATTTTATTTCGCGAGTATTTTGACTTATTTATTGTCGTTACTGATTGTGTTAGAAAATTAGGATTTTAGAGCTTAATTTAATTATGTTCTTGATGTTAATCCTAAAATCTAATGATTGGAAATTGTTCAATGATATTTGAACTTAAATTTTCATGTATGGTTTTAAGAATTTTCTTAATGAAATCCATATGAAATGAGAGTTGAAAGTAGCTTCGAAAAGCTTGGAAAATTTGAGAATGTTTGTCCCACATTGAAATAAATAAAGGGGGTTGTGTGCTTTATATGGTATTACCCACATGAGTAGTATACAACTACTAAGGTGTGTGATGGTCCATTGTGTTGTTGTGTGCTTCACGCGCACACACACACGCGCGCGCCCGCCCCGCCACGCACCGCACCGGACCGGACCGGGGCGGGTCGAAGGGCGATTTGGGCGAATGTCTCGGCGTCTCGCGTATGTGAGGCGACCTAGGCGAGGATTTTATTTATTTGAGAATTATTTTAATTCGAATTTATTTATCGGTGATTGGATTATTGGGCTGGGTTCTGAAATAGGCTAAGTAGTCTAAATATATTGAACCTGCAAATAATCTGTTCTGTAACAAGTTCTGATATTAGAATCAGAACTTAAGAAATGATGAATAAAATCAGAACTTAACAAGTTCTGATATCAGAATCAGAACTTAAGTACTGATGAGTCGAATCAGAACTTAAGTACTGATGAGTTAAATCAGAACTTAACTTAAGTTCTGATAATAATGTGGGTGTTAATGTGAAAAGCTGTTACAAATAATTTAAATTCAAAAGCTGATCAGTTTTGATTTTTTTCATTAATGAATTCAAAATCTGATCTGTTTTTATTTTTATTAATGAAGCAGTTTAATTCAGACATTAAGTGTATTGACAGTTTCATTTTTCCTCTCCTATAAATAGAGGCTAAACTGAATGAATAAAAATATATACAACACACTACATTCTCATCTCTTCTCTTCAACCTCTCTGCATTTCTCTCCCACAAGAACTGAAGTGCTGATATTTTCCGGCGACTGAGGTGCTGGTCGAAGTGGAGGTTTTGTTGCTGCTGTTAACATAAACTCCGAGCTGTTTTATCCTGGTGGAGATATTGCGCACATCCCAAACGCAGCAGGTAGGGGGCAATAATCTCTTCAAGAGCAGCCAGGACTTCGAGCAAGGCCTGGTGACTCAGCTGTAATCATTTTCTTGGCGTTTTGTTTCTGTAAACCTTTATTTCAGTCACTGTTGAAAGCTATGGTTTCGTGTACATCTTTCTTTCTCTCTACGTTATTTCAGTTACTGATTTTGTTTACCTGTATGTTTTGTTTTGTTAACTGTGGTCTTGGCCTAAACTTGTTAAATTCTTTATACACTTGCCTCTATGTTGCTATACTTGTTAGTGAGATTCTCAACATTCTTGAAGAGATTATTAGTTATGTAGAATTTAGCATAATGGTTAACGAAAGTGAGGTTATCGTTGGTGGTGGTAGCAGTTCGGGTGTAACTGCTGGGGCATTTGATTGGACCACCTATAGTTTCCCACAGGCTGTTGAACTAACCGGTTTACCGGAGAAATTCAACGGTGGCATTGGCTTTTCTCGCTGGCAGAAAAGGATGAAGCTGTGGTTGACTATAAAGGGTCTGTGGCCGGTTGTGGAATATGAGAAACCAGTAGTGGATCAAGAGAAGGCTGACACAGCTAAGGCTTTTGCGAAGTGGGCTGAGAAGGATGGAGTGGCTAGAGCGGCCATTCTTGCGGCACTAACAAACACTTTGTTTGATGTCTATTCTTCTGATGCCTACTCTGCAAAACTCTTATGGGAGAAGCTGGACCAGACACATAATACTGACTCACAAGGTCTAGAAAAGTATTCTGTGGCAAGGTTCCTCGAGTTCAAGCTGGTGGACAATAAGTCCATGACTGAGCAGGTGCATGAGTTCGAGATGATAGTGCATGCTTTGAAGGAGTCTGGAATGAATCTCCCGGAGAAGTTCAAGGTGATGAGTGTGATTGAAAAACTCCCGAAGTCTTGGGAAGAGTTCTCTCTCTCCCTGAAAAGACAGAAAGGAGAGATCACCTGGACCAACCTTATGCTGGACATCTCGGTACAAGAACAACACAAGTCCAAACAGGGACATGTGATGCCAACTGAACACGGTACCTCGAAGGTAAACATAGCAACTGTAGGACAAAAGAGGAAGGCTTTTGCTAAGAAAGCTAATAGTAATAAACCTAAGAGTGACAAGGACAAGGCCAAGAAACCCAAGGCAAACAAACCATGCTGGTCTTGTGGGCAGGTTGGGCACTGGAGTAAGGACTGCCCTACAAAGAAAGCGAAGAAAACCGAGGTAGCACAAGCAAATGTTGTGCTTGGAACTGCAAGTGCGCCTGTAGTGAACATGGTTGTTGGTGAGGCTACGGCTTCTGAAACCAACGTTGACCGGTATGTATCCTACAACCCTGTGATATTTTCTACCTATCTGTCAAATGAATGGTTGATAGATATTGGAGCTAATGTACATATTTGTGCTGATATTAGTTTATTTGTATCTTATCAACAGAGTCATAGCCTGACTGTGAAGATGGGGAATGCTAGTGCTGCTCAAGTACATGGAGTTGGAAACGTGGATCTGAAGTTCCCTTCAGGACGTATTCTATCTCTGACGAGAGTGCATCATGTTCCCGACATGCGTAGAAATATAATAAGTGGAAGCTGTTTAGTTTCTAGTGGTTTTGGAATTTCGTTCAAGTGTAATAAAGTAGTTCTCATTCACACTGGTACATTCTTTGGCAAGGGTTACTTGTCAAATGGTTTATTTGTTATTAATGCGGATCCCGTTTTGGGAAGTTTGAATAATAATGTTATTCCTACTGTTAATTGTATTGAATCCTCAAATATATGGCATGCTAGACTAGGTCATTTAAACTTTGGTGCTCTTAAGAACATGATTAACTTAGAGTTGATTCCAAAATATACCATAGAAAAGAATTCTAAATGTCAAGTATGTGTGTCTGCTAAACAGATAAGGAAACCTTTTCATAACGTTGTTAGGGATTCAGACTTGTTAGATTTAGTACACACTGATATTTGTGAATTTGGTGGTGTGTTGACCAAGGACCAGTTTACATACTTCATTACTTTTATAGATGATAGTAGTAGATATTGTTATGTTTATTTACTTAGACATAAGGATGAAGCACTTAGTAAATTCATTATATATAAAACTGAAGTAGAAAAACAAACTAGTAAGTTACTTAAAAGATTGAGATCTGATAGAGGTGGTGAGTATACGAGTAATGCTTTTAATGAATTTTGTGCAAACAATGGTATAGTTCATGAAGTTACTCCACCATACACACCTGAGTCTAATGGGGTTGCTGAGCGAAAGAACAGAACATTTAAAGATATGATTAATAGTATGCTTATTAACTCTGGGTTGCCTAAATACATGTGGGGAGAGGCTCTAAATACGGCTTGCCATATTTTGAATAGAGTCCCTCTGAAACACATGGATAAAACACCCTTGGAGTTATGAAAAGGCAGGATGACTAGTCTTAAGTATCTTCGTGTGTGGGGGTGCCTTGCTAAGGTGCTTGTTCCTGAACACAAGAGAAAGAAACTAGGTCCAAAGACTGTTGACTGTATCTTTCTGGGCTATCTTGAAACCACTACAGCTATGAGATTTTTAGTGTTAAAATCTGACATAGATGGTATAGTGGCAAACACGATAGTTGAATTTCGAGATGCGACATTCTTTGAGGATGTCTACCCTATGAAGACTGGAATACCTGAAATGACTTCTGAGGAAGATCCTACTCACACATCAAGTTCTATTCCTGATCATGTGGAAAAGATGACAAATGTGGGGGCGGAACCTAGTAGTAGCTCTATTCCTAAGGAATTAGAGGAACCAAAGAGAAGTAAGCGTGCAAAAATAGTCAAGGATTTTGGAGGTGATTTCATCACTTACAATATCGAGGACGAACCTTTAACTTTCCGGCAAGCTATGGATTCTTCTGAGTCAAGGCACTGGAAGGGCACTGTCAAGAGTGAAATTGACTCTATTGTTTCCAATGGAACATGGGAGTTGGTTGATCTCCCTCCTGGGTGTTCTACTATTGGGTGCAAATGGGTCTTTAAAAGGAAGTTGAACCCTGACGGCTCAATAGATAAGTACAAAGCTAGACTAGTAGCTAAGGGTTTTAAGCAAAAGGAAGGAATTGATTATTTTGATACATACTCTCCGGTTGCAAGAATGGTAACAATCCGAATGCTTATAGCATTGGCTTCAGTCCATGGTCTTATCATTCATCAGATGGATGTAAAGACGGCTTTTCTTCATGGTGAACTTGAGGAAGAGATGTATATGGATCAGCCTGATGGATTTGTTGCATCAGGCAATGAAAGGAAAGTATGTAAGTTGATCAAGTCCATCTATGGCTTGAAACAAGCTCCCAGAGATTGGCATAAAAAGTTTGATGAAACTATATTGCCTTTCAGTTATAAGATTAATGAAAGTGATAAGTGTGTCTACACTAAAGTTAAAGGTAATGAGTGTGTTATCTTGTGCCTATATGTGGATGATATTTTATTGTTTGGAACCAATATTAAGATTATTAACGAGACTAAAGATTTCTTGAAAAGGCATTTTGAAATGAAGGATATGGGTGAGGCAAGTGTGATTCTTGGAATCAAATTGATTCAGTCCACTAAAGGAATAACCTTGACTTAATCTCATTATATAGAGAAATCTATACTTGAGAAATATGGTTATTCACATTGTAGAATCGCTAGTACACCTTATGATTCGAAAGTTGCCCTTGTCAAGAATACTTCAGGAGTGCCTGTGTCTCAGTTAAGGTATTCTCAGATTATTGGGAGCTTGCAGTATCTTGCTAACTGTACTAGACCAGATATTTCATATACTGTGTCTAAATTGGCGAGATATACAAGCTGTCCAAACAGAACTCATTGGGATGCTCTTGATAGAGTACTTAGATATCTAAAAGGCACAATGTACCTTAGTTTACACTACATGAGATTTCCTGGTGTGCTTGAAGGGTACAGTGATGCAAGTTGGATAGCTAAGAAGTCTGGTTCCAATGGAGTGACTGGATACGTGTTCACCTTGGCTGGTGGAGCAATATCCTGGAAGTCAAGCAGACAGACTATTGTTACTCGGTCTACTTTTGAGGCTGAGTTGTGTGCACTTGATGCCACAGGGACGGAGGCTGAATGGTTACACGGACTTATGTCTGCAATACATGTAGTAAGCAGACCGCTCCCTGCTATTGCTATTCACTGTGATAGTCGAACAACTATCGACAAGATTAGCAGTAAAAAGCATAATGCTAAAACTAAGAGACACATCCAAGTTAGACTCAAGTCTATAAGGGGTTTAGTGACTGATAGGATCATAGCTATAGAGTTCATAGGAACTCAGAATAATATAGCTGATCCTCTTACTAAAGGACTGGAACCTGCAGTGGTCCTTAAGTCAAGGTTGGGGATGGGATTGTCAACCCATCATAATTCATCAACAGTGGGAACCCAATACACATGAGAGGAGATCCCTCGAAGTGTATTCAATGGGTAATAACAAGCTGTAAGGATGAGTTGGTAGTACCTTTGCTACATAGATGATACTATAGTATCTGAGTCTATCCCCTGTAAACCTAGAAGGTACTAATACTGCCAGAAAAGCAAGAGTGTTAAAACTCTGAATGGGATCAAGTCATTTGACGAGATAGAGGCAGTATATCTCTGGAGATGCCCAGCTAAGCGAATGTAATTGTGTGGTCGCAATTAGAGGATAGGGTTAATCCTTGAAGCATTCGACGAACAGGATCGAGACATGACCATTAATGTCTCAAAGCCGTAGATTGGCACCATAACCTTTGACTTGTCGTCGTCTATGGAATATGGTTATACTAAACGGATTAAGATTCAAGGTGAAACATTCCATCTGAGTCCGATAGCCATTGAAGTAGAGGAATTAGGAGGGTTCAAACCCGAAAGGGTACCGACTCTGAAAAACAAGTCATGATGGGAAATTGATCACATTTCTGTATGGATTTGTGGGGGATTGTTAGAAAATTAGGATTTTAGAGCTTAATTTAATTATGTTCTTGATGTTAATCCTAAAAACTAATGATTGGAAATTGTTCAATGATATTTGAACTTAAATTTTCATGTATGGTTTTAAGAATTTTCTTAATAAAATCCATATAAAATGAGAGTTGAAAGTAGCTTGGAGAAGCTTGGAAAATTTGAGAATGTTTGTCCCACATTGAAATAAATAAAGGGGGTTGTGTGCTTTATATGGTATTACCCACATGAGTAGTATACAACTACTAAGGTGTGTGATGGTCCATTGTGTTGTTGTGTGCTTCACACGCACACACACACACACACGCGCGCGCCCGCCCCGCCACGCACCGCACCGGACCGGACCGGGTCGGGTCGAAGGGCGAATGTCTCGGCGTCTCGCGTACGCGAGGCGACCTAGGCGAGGATTTTATTTATTTGAGAATTATTTTAATTCGAATTTATTTATCGGTGATTGGATTATTGGGCTGGGTTCTGAAATAGGTTAAGTAGTCTAAATATATTGAACCTACAAATAATCTGATCTGTAACAAGTTCTGATATTAGAATCAGAACTTAAGAACTGATGAATAAAATCAGAACTTAACAAGTTCTGATATCAGAATCAGAACTTAAGTACTAATGAGTCGAATCAGAACTTAAGTACTGATGAGTTAAATCAGAACTTAACTTAAGTTCTGATAATAATGTGGGTGTTAATGTGAAAAGCTGTTACAAATAATTTAAATTCAAAAGCTGATCAGTTTTGATTTTTTCATTAATGAATTCAAAATCTGATCAGTTTTTATTTTTATTAATGAAGCAGTTTAATTCAGACATTAAGTGTGTTGACAGTTTCATTTTTCCTCTCCTATAAATAGAGGCTAAACTGAATGAATAAAAATATATACAACATACTACATTCTCATCTCTTCTCTTCAACCTCTCTGCATTTCTCTCCCACAAGAACTGAAGTGCTGATATTTTCCGGCGACTGAGGTGCTGGTCGAAGTGGAGGTTTTGTTGCTGCTGTTAACATAAACTCCGAACTGTTTTATCCTGGTGGAGATATTGCGCACATCCCAAACACAGAAGGTAGGGGGCAATAATCTCTTCAAGAGCAGCCAGGACTTCGAGCAAGGCCTGGTGACTCAGCTGTATTCATTTTCTTGGCGTTTTGTATCTGTAAACCTTTATTTCAGTCACTGTTGAAAGCTATGGTTTCGGGTACATCTTTCTTTCTCTCTACGTTATTTCAGTTACTGATTTTGTTTACCTGCATGTTTTGTTTTGTTAACTGTGGTCTTGGCCTAAACTTGTTAAATTCTTTATACACTTGCCTCTATGTTGCTATACTTGTTAGTGAGATTCTCAACAGATTGTGTATAATTACTTTTAAAAAAATTATGCCGCATCCTTCAACGAATTACACCAATACTCCTTCTTTGACAATACACACTCAATTTCATTACTGAGTTTGTTTATCTTTCAATTACCACGCAGGGTTTTAATTATCATCGTCACAGTCTGGTGGAAACTCAATTTCCAAATCATTATTTCTTAAAAGGTTTCACAGTCGAGTCACCATTGATTCATCTCCACTTATGTTTCCGTATCGAACCTTCGTCTCTGGCCCGCTTATGGTTATTAAATTCACCATAATTTATTTACTGCAGGTAGAGAACTTCCCAATTTCTGGAAAAACACGTTCAAAATTTGTATGTAAATAAGATTTCTTTGATCTTGAGTCTTCACGACAAATATCTTCCCGCGAAGAAGGGATGCTTCACGTATTAATTTCCTGTTTGAGTCAGTGTTCAGAATTCCCTTGGTCTCCGATTGTTGTCCTGACACTCGTTCGCTTTGCATACAGCCTTACTTCCTTAGTTTATAACTAATTTATTTGTTACGGTTCACCAATCATTCGTTCCACGTCAAAATCCTCTGATTTGACGCGCGTCATATTAACACAATATATCATACTGATGAGATCCTTGTACCAAGAACAACTGTCAAACTTGATGCCTTTGCCACGTCCATGTTATCGATGAATTCCTTTTTCCTTATCCGCAGATGTCCACCATATATCGGTTTGCCGTTGTATCTATGTTTGTTGTATGTTTCCAAGTTCCACACTATTGCATTTCTTTTGAAATCTTCAGAGAACAGACTATACGCAAGAGGGGAGTTTGCGAATATGACTTTGATGGAAAACTGAATAAGGAATAACAATGCCACAAACGATTGGGAGAATTTGTAATTCAGTAAATTAAAGGAAGAAGAATGAGTGAAGATTTAGATGTGAATGAGACAACCATCACTACACCAGAAACTGAATCAGACAACACCTATTACACAATGGTGGCCAATAAAACTGTTGTCTCAAAAAATCAGACAACGATTAATTGGTAGTTGACCAAAAAGCCTTGTATCATTCTGTTTCACACAGTGGTGATTCAACTTATTCGAAATTGTTGTCTAAATGGTGCCCCTGTGCTCCAATGAGACAACGGTTGTATTTATCCTCATTGTGTGACATCTATTGGCACAAGTGTTGTTTAGGTCACAATAATCCGGTGTGCTTTCTATGGTTTTACACAATGGGTTTTAAGGACTGTTGTGCAACTTAGACAACGGTTTTCCGGTACCAATGTGTTATTTATTTGAGACAATAGTGCAGAAAAACCAATGTTAGAAATAAAGCATAACAAACAATAGTTTATCACCCCTGTTGAGTAAAAGAGTTTCAGATAATGGTGTCTTACTCGTTTTCTGAATCACCTGCATTAGAAAATATGTTACAACAACTTTTATAAAAAACCGTTGTCTAATTTTCAGAGGGTTTTAAAAAAATTGCCTAAAACATAAATCTTTAGACAAAAAGCAAACCAAATGCTTTAAGAACATTGTCAAATAAATGCTTCCAACAAGTTGTCAAACCAGATGTACAAAAAACTTCTCAACCTAACTGAAAGGTACAAATTACATATAATAATTCTTGGATAAAAATCAAACCAAATCCTTCAAGAACAATGCCAAAACAAATCTTACAATAAAATGTCCAACCAAATTTGATTTAGTACAAATTATAAGCAAAGGGGATAACATAGGCACTTATAGGCAACATTTGATCAGTTGATATAATTATGGAAGTTGAATCATCTTTTCTTCCTCCCGCATGTAACTTCTATTTTCTTCCTCGACTTCATCAACAGTTGGGAACATGGTGACATCTACCTCATTTTCAAGTTCAATTTCTACGGATCCCTCATTTTCATCGTCACTTTGATCATCAAACTTGTTTGGTAATTTTAATACAACTGACCAGAATTTTTCAAGAAGGTCGTCAATGTAACAAACTTGCTTGACATGTTTACCTAACACAAAAGGGTCGTTCAGAAAACGTAACTTGTGTAAATTAACAACTGTGTATCCTAAATCATCTATCTTAACCCCTTTGTTCATATCTACCCAATTGCACCGAAAGATAGGGACTCGAAAATGGTTATAGTCCAACTCCCAAATACTTGTGATTACTCCATAAAATGTATGTGAAATATGCTCAATGTTCTTATTCTTATCCTGCACGAGCATTATATCAGCATGAACACAAACACCGCTGCATTGAACTTGTCGCGTATCATCACGATCTTTTGTGCTGTAGGTAACACCATTGACTTTGTAGCCACTGAATGTAGGGACATACTTGTTAGGCCCTTCTGCAAGCCACATTACCTCCTTAGATACCATACTTTTCACATCAAGCAATTCTGACGAAATCTGTCCAAAAAATAAAATACTAAAGCAATTAGACATTTACTTGATTTCTTTAAATTAGAAAAAAATTATTGTCTAGCTATTACCTTCTTTTGAAACCAATTAGGGAATGTTTCATTTTGCTTGTTCTTAAGCCATTCTTCATCATTTTCATGTAATGGATATCTTGCCACCAAGAAGGCCATATGTTCACTGTCAGTAAATCAATTTCAGCTTTTGTTGAAAAAAATCATAAAATCATGGAACAAAAAACAGATGTATTTATTACTGAAAAATCAGAAATCTAAATAAAGAAACTTACTTGAAATATGGGGTCAATTCATTACTGTTTTGAAGAAGACACAGATGTGCTTGGTGCAAATCCTTGATGCTCGGCTTTATCATTGTTGCACCAGATAAGGGTCTGTATTTCTCCTTGTTCTTATCCCTTCCCGGTAACCTAACTGTTGGTTCTTCAAAATTAACTAAACACTCAACCGCCTCTTCTGTAATATAGGCCTCAGCGATGCAACCTTCCGGATGAGCCCTGTTTCGAACATATCCCTTGAACGTCTTCATATATCTCTCGAAAGGATACATCCAACGTAGGAAGATAGGACCACAAAGCTCAACTTCTCTTACAAGATGAACTGAGAGATGGATCATTACATCAAACAAGGAAGGGGGGAAGTGCTTTTGTAGCTGGCATAAGGTCTCCACCAATTGAGACTGCATTTTTTCTAATTTATCGACCTCAATGACTTTACTACAAATTGCCTTAAAAAAAGGCAAAACCTGATAATAGTGCACCTGACCTGTTTTTGAAGTACTGACCAAAGTGCGATGGGGAGCAAGTGATGCAACATTGTGTGACAGTCGTGAGATTTCAGTCCAACAAGTCGCAGAGTGTCCATTGATACTATACCCTTAAGGTTCGAACAAAAACCATCAGGTAACTTCATGCCAATCAAGGACGAGCAGACAATCTTTTTTTCTTTATGCAATAAGTTCCAAGATGCCATCGATAACTTCTCTTTTTTTCCAGGATTTTTTGGTCTCAGCTCCATTCTTATTCCCATTTCAGCCATATCAATACGAACAGATTCTCTATCTTTTGTCTTCCCGGGAATATTTAGCAATGTACCGGTTAAAGCCTCGCATATATTTTTTTCTATATGCATCACATCGAGGGTATGGCGAACTGGCAAAAACTTCCAGTACTCAAGCTGAAAAAAAATAGACATCTTTTTCCAAATTGGTCGAGGTTCCCCTTTTTTCCACCGAGGTTGGTTTTGTGTCTTACCATAAACATGGTCCGCTAGTGGTAGTACCCTTTCTAACACCTCCTCTCCAGTTAAAGGAATAGGTTCTGATAACTTCTCCATGGTATTATCAAAGGCTGATTTTTGCCTTCGATATGGATGATTTCTGGGCAGCCATCTACGATGTCTCATAACCACCGTCTTTTTGTAAGTAGCCAACCTGGTAGCTTTTGTTTTATCAACACAAACTACACAAGCATTATATCCTTTAATGATGTTACCCGATAAGTTTCCTAAGGCTGGATAATCACTAATTGTCCACAATAAAATTCCTCTTAGTATGAAAGACTCTTTCTTAAATGCATCATAAACTTGTTTCCCATGCCACAATTTCTACAATTCTTCTATAAGTGGTTGAAGGTATACATCAATATCATTTCCAGGCTGATTTGGTCTGGATATCAATAGACTTAGCATAATGTACTTTCTCTTCATACAAAGCCAAGGTGGGAAGTTGTAAATTGAAAGCAACACAGGCCATGTTGAGTGATCACTTCCTGGTCCATGGAAAGGATTAAATCCATCGGAGGATAAAGCTAACCGAAGGTTCCTAGCCTTTGTAGCAAACTCAGGCCACCTTTGATCGACATCCTTCCATGTCTTTGAGTCAGCCGGATGTCTAATTTTACCATCATTTTGTCGCTCGGTTTTATGCCAAGTCATGTCCTTCGTAATCTGAGCTGTATTGAACAAATTTCTCAATCTTGGTATCAATGGAAAGTACCATAGAACCTTAGCAGGGATCCCTTCCAATTCTTCTCCTTTCTTGTTTAACTTCCATCTAGATGCCCCACATATTCGGCAAATCATCTCATCTTCGTCCCTCTCACCGCGGTATAAGAGACAATCATTCGGACACACATGTATTTTTTCATAATCCATGCCTAAAGTACATAAAGTTTTCTTGGCTTCACCAAAAGATGAAGGCATACTGTTGCCTTCCGGAAGCATTGATGCAAGCAAAAGAAGGACATCGGAAAAGCATTTATCAGAAATACCATGTTTTGCTTTTAAATTATACAACTTGACTAAAGCTCTCATTTTTGTAAAACTCTCGCATCCAGGATAAAGTGGTTCATTTTCACCTTGAACATGATTCATAAAATCAGAAGAATCTAACGAAATATCCTCATCATCGACAATATCCTGCCCCATTCTCATGTTTGTAGGATCAACGGATGATTCCTGTTCAGAAACTACATGACTCTGTACATAATTTGACTCTCCATGCCATATCCAACACGTATAGGTTTGATTAATACCATATTGATAAAGATGATCCTTAACAGTCTGAGCATTCCAAGATTTACTATGAGCGCATCTTAAGCATGGACAACTAATTTTATTTTGTTTAAACCCATTCAGAAATGCAAAATTTTACTAATTCATCCACTCCAAGTTTAAATTCTTGTGTTCTTCTATCTGCTTTCAACCAAGATCTATCCATTTTTACTCAACCAAGTTTAAACCCATTCTTTTGCTCAAATTCCACAAACATATATATTCCATAAAACTCAATATGGACCCTTATTAAAATTCTCCAAATAGATATGAACCCTAATTTCAAGTTCCCCAAATCGATATAAACACCAAATCCCCAAATTGATATGAATTCAGCAGAAACTTACCTGAGTTCAGCAAAGTGAAGTTCCCCTGGATTACTTCAGACATCAAAGAACTGAGACAAATATTTGGTTAAGAAATGGTGTATGAAGGAGACAGTAAAAGAGGCATAATAAAATATAGATACTTCAGACAGACAATGATCACGTATAATAATGCTAGTCAAACTACTTTATTGCTAGTCAAAATTATTTACACTTTCCCCCTCTTTCACCAGTTTTCCCACTTATATTTTTTTTGAAAAAAATAGAAATTTTCTTAAAGTAAAAGAATTTCGTTTCTTGGTTTATTTAAAACTCAGGACAATCGTTTCAACAATATTGCATTGTAAAAAAATGTAAACACAATGGTTTGTAGCATAGTTTATTTAAAATCTTGGACAACGGTTTCAACAATTTATCATTGTAGTAACACCTACAAACAAGTGTTTTTTCAATAAACCATTGTCGTATTATATCAACTTTTTCGACAAACACAAGGACTATAAATGATTTTGTAGGCTTCGAAGACATGCAACAAGAGGAACAATTGACATGTTAAAACTTACATTATTAAATATATATTTAAATATCACTAATTGTTTATGAAATAAATTACAAGTGTCTTCTTTTAATTTGTTACATTGTAATCATATACTATATGTGCATTCAGTGGTTACTTTCGAACTATATAGTCGATAACTCTATATAAAAAATTCGGGATTTGTTAAGTTTTTAAATAGACACTATATCCGTTACAAAAGCGAAACGAGTCATTTTAATGTCAACAAATTTGAATATTTCGCCTTTAATTTTTGTTAATTTTTGTTTGATCTAGGGTTATAGGGTTTAGGGTTTAGGGTTTAGGGTTTGGTGGAATAATTTTTTCTTACATAAGATAACGGTTTTTGCAATTTCCCATTGTAAGAACATGTAAATTATTGTGTCGTCCTTATCATGTCGTGTATTCAAAATCCAAACACAAATACTAAATTATCGTGGTGTGTTAAAAATTGTCGGGTGTAGCTTATATAAACAACTTTTTAGATACACTTAATTTATACATGCCTTCGTTTACTTACTAATTCATTGCCTTTTTCTAATTTTTGAAAAATTACCTTCGGGCATGATACTCAAGATTCCTGGTATGTTATGAAATATTCCCTAAATTTTGCCAACATACCAGGAGAATATTTCATAACATACCAGGATTCTTGAGTATCATGCCCGAAAGTAATTTTCCAAAAATTAGAAAAAGGCAATGAATTAGTAAGTAAACGAGGTCATGTATAAATTAAGTATATCTAAAAAGCTGTTTATATAAGCTACACCCGACAATTTTTAACTCAACACGATAATTTAGTATTTGAGTTTGGATTTTGAGTACACGACATGATAAGGACGACACAATAAGGTACACGACACGAGATACACAACTGAGAAAATTCAAAATTATAAATTAATTAATATCGAAATTATTTAGAAAAAAAATCAAAATGTTACTTCAAAATTTTCCCAATCGTAGATTAAGGATAGATTTAATAGTAACCGTTGTTTAAAAAATATTTAATATTCTCTTCTTTTCAATTAATTTCTAAAAATTATGAATAATTCACTCATCAATCAATTAAAATACACCGTTGGTTTGGTAAAATACTAACAATCCAAGCTGTTGGTTTATTCCCCAAAATTATTTTACTTCCCCCTCTTTTCATTTTCATTCCCCCCTTTTGTTCCCCCCTTTGTGATTTCTCTTTTCTTACCCGATAATACTTCATTCCCCTCTTTTATTTCTCTTCCATTTTCTTTTCTCAATTTCTAATCGAAGCAAATCTAAGAAAGGTACTTGCATGATTTAATCTGTTTAGTTCTTGGTTGTTGTTGCATGTTACTTGATTAAGCTTGTTTTGTTCAGTTCTTGTTTGCTCTTGCTTGTTCTTCATTGGTTATGTTCAGTTCTTGCTTGTTCTTGATTTGTAATGTTTTTACTTGTTTGTTTTGATTCTTATGCTCTTCTTTTCATTTTCATTCCCCCCTTTTGTTCCCCCCTTTGTGATTTCTCTTTTCTTACCCGATAACACTTCATTCCCCTCCTATTTCTCTTCCATTTTCTTTTCTCAATTTCTAATCGAAGCAAATCTAAGAAAGGTATTTGCATGTTTTAATCTGTTCAGTTCTTGCTTGTTGTTGCATGTTACTTGATTAAGCTTGTTATGTTCAGTTCTTGTTTGCTATTGCTTGTTCTTTATTGATTATGTTCAATTCCTGCTTGTTCTTGATTTGTAATGTTTTTACTTGTTTGTTTTGATTCTTATGCTCTTCTGCTGTGATTCTTTTATATTTTGGTTCGATTCTTGTGAAACCCTCGTATGTTATGTAGTTCTTGTTGGATTTTTATAAAACTCTCATATGACTTGTTTCTTTGGTATTTTTTTAATTGTTGTTACTTGCTACTGATTTAAATGGTTCACTTTGATGATGTCTTGGTTAGTTATTAGATTTTGTTTCTCATAAAACCCACATTATTAGAGATTTTTTGCTGGTTAGATTTTGTTTCTCATAAAACCCATATAATTTCATAGCTTGGCAAATCCTTCCTTATAATGGTTTGTGGTACACAGATTATGGCTCCTCCAAAGAAGAAGACACAAGCTTCTCATAAAAAAGCAAAGTCTTCTCCAAACAGAACAACGATGAGATTTGTGAAGGCTATAAGGAAAACACAATCATTGAACAAAGTTAACCCCTCTTGTTCTTCTCCTATATCTGTCAAGAAGAATCCGATATCTGAAAATTTAAAGAAGAAGTTGTCAAAGAAGAAAAAACAAGTGGATTCTAAGAAAAAGCAAGTGGATTCTAAGAAAAATCCAGAAATACCGGAAGGACTAAAACTATTGAAACGTGGTTGTGTCACGATGCACAGAATTCTGAGACGGAAGATAATGAATCAAAAGCTTACTGTGACCTTCAATACAAAAGGGGAGCCGTATGGTGATGAAGCTGGAGAGATGCAGTCGTACATTGGAGTTTTGGCAAGGACCAAAGTCCCCATTTGGCATGATAGTTGGAAGCAAGTTCCTGAGCAGACAAAGAATAAAATTTGGGACTGTGTGCAGGTATAGTAAATTGTCTACACACACATGCCTATCTTTCTCTTTGATATTGGTTTTTTTCTTTCCTTTCTATAGATTTTGTTCATTCGTTAACTTGCATATTTGAATTTTTTTGTTTCTTATGTACGTAGATGGCCTTTATTATACCTCCGACAACAAGGAAACTGGTATGGGAATCCGCTTGTCAAAAGTGGAGAGAGTTCAAATCCCGGCTCACGACAGAGTACATCCTTCCACACCGGAATCAACCAGAAAAGCTCACTTTTCCTCCGGTTGACTACACGTTCATAGAAAAGTCGCACTGGGAGATGTTTGTTGCTGATCGTCTCGGAGATGATTTTAAGGTAAACTTTTTATTATTTTTATTTATTTATCAATTTCAATAATTGGATAGGTATTTAGCGTGATGTTTTAACCTTGTTGGTGCTTTTTTCTACAGAAAATTCATGAAGAACAGGTGAAAAGAAGCTGGATGAATGAGTATCATCATCTAATGTCTCGAAAAGGTTATGCCAACCTAGAAATGGAATGGGTTAGTGATGACAGCCTAAATCTACTTAGTCTTTTTATATACTTTGTGTGGTTAATATGAATTTGTATCTTTGAATCATTAATAAAACATGTCGTACATGCAGTTGAAAAAACATCCAGAAGAACCGATAGATCGATCGGATGCCTGGGTCCTTGCAAGGAAAGACAAAGATGGTAATTTTAAAAATGAGAATGTTAAAGAAAAAGCTGAGAAAATAGTAAGTTATTCATTTATATTTCAACCGAGAATATTCATCATAGTTCCAATTTGATATATAACTTCTTCTATACTGTGGTGTTTTTAGGAGTTGCTCAAGAAGAAGGTTAAAGAAGGGGAATTGGTAGAAGAAGGTAGAAATGATGTGTTAACCATGGCGCTCGGTAAGCCTGAGCATGGAGGCAGAGTACGTGGGCAGGGGAGCCACGTGAAACAGTCTATCTATTTTGATCTGCCGAGACAGAAAAAATCAAGGACTATTGAGGAGAGGATACATGAGGGGGTTAAAACTTTATGGCTGAGGAGACTCCGAAAATTATAAAACAGAGAGATGCATTTTGGACTGCTGAAATTGAAAAGATCAGAGCAGAATTGAAAATGGCTAAAGGTATTGGTCAAAAGGGTAGCCCAATCATTGCTTCCCAACAAGGAAGCTGCTCAGATTTAAAGGGCGTGCCTCAGTTCGTAAACGAGAATGATATGAATGATATTGTGAGGAAAAAGCTGAACGTGGAATCTGGGGATGAAGGTTCAGATCATGGTGATGAGGAGAATGTAGAATGTTTTTCTAAGGACAATATTGGATATAAAAATATTGAAGAGGAGAATGAGCATAATGTTTTTTTCGAAGGTGAGGAGGCCTTTATAGTTGACGCTGATAATGAGTTTGTTGAAATTGAGAATCATCCTAAAGGGTTGAAGTTGGATGGTTTATCCGGTGTTTGTCAACTGGCAATAGGATCAGTAAGCAACATCGTAGCATATGGTCGGGTTGATGAAATCCCTCTTGTTGAAGGATGTGAGCCGACTCTTCACGGAATATGCCTTTCGAAGGAAAATGCAAGAGTGTCCATTTCTTATGCAATTCAAGAGGATGCTAAGATCCCATTTCCCGTAGGAGATGAAATTGTAACTGTGAAACAAGCAATAGGTTCTTTTATTGCATGGCCAAGGGATCTCGTGGTGGGGAACACAAGCAGTACCCAAGTTTTGTCTACTCCAAAGGTAAAGATTGATGATAGTGTGTGTATAATTGATATATTTTGTTATGTTTTTACTGTGTTGACGAGCATGTTTTTATTTTCAGAATGTGAAAAAGCGTGGTGCGAAGAAAGTTGGTTCCAAGAAAACAAAGAAGCATGTAGTGATAGAAACTGATGATGTGGAGGATGAGCTTCATGTAGAGATGGGTGTAAATTATCCATCATCTTTAAAACGGTTGTGGATGTGGGCTAAGGATGCTTTAAGCGATGGAAGAACCGTAAGTTTTCAGTTATATGAACAAGCATTTGCTGTCACAAAGAAGCAGGTGATCTTTCTGCAAGATATACATTCCCTATGTGGTAGAGGTGAAATATCCGGATCGATCATTACCATATTCATTCAGTAAGTTTCCACGTACATTAGCTTTTTCAATTTGTTGTTAATTATCTTGAATTAAAAATGAGTGCATTTTTATTTTAATTGTTCTCTAAATAAAATTAAATTAGATTCCAACTATTGTTTAATTTGTTTACAGCTTCTTGTATGAGTTTTTGAGAAAGAATAAAATGACGAATATGATTGCTTTTGTGGATCCGGGTATTGTTGGAGCCATTGGTTGTGGCAATGCAGGGGAGAGGTCACGTGCGCTTGCCAACCGTTTTATGAATGCTAAGGAAGGACAATGCTTTCTTATTCCTTTCAATGACGTGTAAGCATTTCTCACTT
Source organism: Apium graveolens (assembly GCF_009905375.1). Lineage (NCBI taxonomy): Eukaryota > Viridiplantae > Streptophyta > Magnoliopsida > Apiales > Apiaceae > Apium > Apium graveolens. Next base: position 47,056 of record NW_027418196.1, on the reverse strand, counting down.
TATAAGTACACTTCATATTTTATGATCTCATTAAGATGTTTAAGTAGTTGTAATTTAATTTTCATTTTTTTTATATTTTTAGTGAATTTTAGAAATTTGTAGAATATATTTGTATGGATGGAACTTTAAATTTGGTAACTTGTAAATTAATTTGCTAACATGTAAATTGTTAAATATATAATTAAATGAGATATAAGTAATTTATTTAATTATTTCTTCAAGTTACCTTTGGTTAGTTTTGAGGTAACATCTAACTGCATAATTAAATTTCTGAAAGACACATCTTCTCATGCTTTGATAGGAATCACTGGTCACTAACCGTTGTTGTTCCAACGATGGAGGTAGTATACCACATGGATCCTCTTAAGCGTCGTATTGTAAGCGATGAATGGGTAGAAGTTGTTGATAAGTGAGTCAATATTTTTAATTTCTTTAGGTAATTTACGCAAAATGTTTTTTGTTGACTTGTACTACTTTCTAACAGTTCGATAAAGATGTACAAAGAGAGGTTGAATAAGGTGAATAAGGTTGCCAGGAAGAAAATTTGTTGGGAGAATATGGCGGTAATAATATTTTTTTATAATTTCTCATATATGCAAGTAAAATATGTGATTAATTTTATTTTCTATTTTTTTTCAGGGAGTTCCTTTGCAGACAGGGGTCCGAGACTGTGGCCTTTTTGTCATGGGATATATGAAAGAAATTTGTTATGACAAAGAGCTTCAATTTGCAACTAAGGTATGATTTTTTCTTGTTTTTAATTTTAAATTACAACTTTATGTCGGATGGTACTTTATTTTCACTATCAACATAGTGGCTTACAAAACTGTCAAAACTTTATTTGATTTTCAGTGGATTCGTAGAGGCAATCTGGCTTACAATGAGGATGACTTAAACGTGATCAAGATGGACTTCGCCAAATTCTTCATGAAGTTTTATTCATGTTAAGTTAGTCTCGCGAATAGTTTATATGTAATTTGTGATGGTAAGACGAACTAGTTTAAGTTATATTGACGTTGTTGGTATGGTGTTTAAGTGGAGTTTTTCTGAACTTTTTATGGTTGTTGAAGTTTGGTGGATGTATGTACTTATGGTTGAAGTGGATCTTTGGTGTAGTTGGTAAATTATGAAGTTGATCGGATGTTATGGTATTTATCGCATGGTAAATTTGGTTTTTGAATGGTTTGGTATTTGATTTTACAATTTGTATTTGTAAAGGCTTTATTTATAAATAGAATAGGTATAGAACCATTGCTATGTTTGATAGACAATTGTTTAGTAAAATAAAAATATCTATTGTGCTAAGTTATACTAGACAACAGTTGGTATATAAGTAAACCATTGTCCTAAGCTATATCAGACAATATTTGGCACAAAAGTAAACCATTGTGCTAAAGATATTCGACAATAATGTTTTAAAAGGCATACACTTGTATGAACCAAACTTATACAACTGAATAGTAGAACTTAAACATCGTGCCTTAATGATTTGCACAATAGATCAAATTATTAACACCATTGTATGTACAAATCCTAACAACACTCTGGGATCACTACATACCATTGTTAGATTAGCTTCTAACAATATCTTGGTCATTACAAAAACTGTTGTGAGCATTACTAAAACACAATACCCAAAAACAAAAAACTGTTGTCTAAAGTATGTCATACATTTGTTTTCTTAATAAAAACCATTGTGTAACTAGATGAAATAAATACATAAACCGTTATAGGAGTCAATTCACATAACACTATTTTTAACTATTATGCCTCTACATTGTTACAACGGCTAGAAAACTGTTGTTTGTAGAATATTAGAAAGGGTCATATCCATTGTGTGAATAAAATGAGATAAAGGCTTTATATTCAGTTGTGTGATGTATTTGTTACAATGGTGCGTAACCATTGTATGAGTACCAAACACACCGCCCCCGGATAGACAATGAAATATTCATCTTTTAGACAACGGTGTAAAACCATTGTCTGATTCAATATTTCTTGTAGTGCATATTTGTACTCAAGATGGCGAGTTTTTCATACTATATGGCATACAGCACATGATTAGGTGGCGTCCCACCCGACTCTTCATCATTTCGACAAAGCGTCATACCACAACACTGCTTGTCTCAATCAGAAATTAGTGATTTGAGGAGAGAAGCAATTCAAAAGGAATACAACAAATTTTCTTTCATCTTCACCTCATATGATTTATCCACAGAAGAAACTTATACATATCCAAGAATCAAGTAGAACATATGCTATCGTATTAAGAAGAGGAATTCCGATGTTGATCACCTTCCACGCTTCACCTAATTATGCATTCAGAAACCAGTCGAATGAGATATTCACCATTTAGGTCACATTATAACTTTGAAATGTCGTCTGGAAAAGCCTCCACATTAAATGCTTCAATGATTTGATCATAATTGCGTCCTTGCGAAATTTATAACTACTGCTTCGGATTTCCATTTATGCCGCATAAAATAACATTTGATCACGCATTGCCTCAAGTTCAACGATCAGGATTATTGTTTTTCACCATTCTTCTGAAAGAGTCTTCCATTTCCTTCAATCACCCTCGGTCCGTTCGAATCACAATTTTCGTTAAGTTTTAATAATTTCACGAATAATGTTTTAACATGTTGATTTAATTATTGATATTATTTAAACAAAGATTACTCTCGTCTTTCACGAAAACTTTAAACTTTCTCCCTGCTGGGGGGAGTCTACTTAGTCCCTCGAACTAACAACAAAAAATATTAAATACACTTGATTGCACATAAAAAATAAATGTTATACACTAATCCAAATTATCTATTAAATCATTTTATTTAAATACAAAAATTGTAAAAAAAAGCAACTAAATTAAATGAGTAATTATCAAGCCAAGTTAGGTGTATTTTGCAGAACTAAAAAAATTCAGGAGAAAAATGTTTATATTTCCCATTGATGTTGTATTTCTAAATATAGGAAAGTTAAAAAGTGATATATAAGTTGGTGATCAAAAGAATATTCTTATATGCTATGATATTTTTAACTTTTGATTGTTATAAAATGTCACATTAAACTTGAATTTGTGCTACTATTGTATATTTAGATTGGAAAAATAAGTAGAGTGCAAAATCAAATTTAAACTTAGGACCGGGTTAATTTAAGTCAATTATTAATCATTCTGTATAATTTACTTTTGTTATTAATTTGATGGAAGTCTTTTTGTTCATTTTAGACAATTATTAGTTATAGGCAAACACGTATAATATCAACTCCAAACACACCAAAATTATAACCAACTAACATTAATGTCAACAACAACCAAAAATAATAAAAACGATATACATTAACCAACCAATTGTTAAAGTAACTACATTTACTTATTGTACTACATTCAGCAAGCAATCAAATTAATAGACAAATGTTCGAAGCACACAGACAACTAAATGTATACATGAAAATTCAAATAATAGCTCAAAGCATTGTTAAACCAAAAACTAAATAAAATTGAATAGCGCTCTTCTCATCACTGTTTCTTTTCGCGCCACTTTCCTCGTCTTCGCCAAGCTCGACATCCTCTTCATCTCCGTCCTCGTTGCCGCTGATGGTAGTGTCATCCATAGTCGACCTAGAGATATTTAAAGCTCCAAGCGAATTTTTTTTGGTGGGATAATAAATTGAAAGAATGATAAAAAGTAAGATATCAATAATATTTATGTCGGTTCAACTAAGTACTAAAAATATCTTATTTTTTAAGTGATCTTTTCAAAAAAAATTAAAAATTGGGCCCCTAAATTTTATTTTATGCCTATATTTTTTATTATTTTTCTTTTGATTATTCATGTATATAACAAAAAATTTGTCCCTCAAAGTTCAATTTTTTCGATACCCTTATTCGTTAGCACAAATAGTTTGGTCCCAGGGTTGGCTTTGATGTCTTCATCGCCACTTTCTTGAACCTTTCTTATAGCCTTATATATATATGATGTTAAAACGCTTTAAAATAACACTACTAAATTTTAATTGAGAACTTTTAATATTTTACCTCTTGGTTCTCTACGTCATACTTTTTGTAAAAGGTCATGGCACTAGCTTCTAGATTTTGTTGCATTTGAACCGCGACTCAGGAAAGCATTTACTTGCTCTTCTTTGGGTACCATATGAGATGTATATGAATTTACTCTTGCATTTTTCATCATATCCTAGACCACATTAAAAAAAATACAATCCGCCACAACCCATCCGTCGAAGCTTGGCTAGAAAATCTTATGCCTCGACATGTCGAGTTTTATAATTCGCAGCAAGATCAGGGAGGAGTGTCGATGTCGGAACTTTTGAAAAAATGGTCAGTTTATTTCTAGGAGGACTTGTCATTTATGGTATTTTTGCCTCGAGCCACCATTGTATAGGATATTTTGCCGCCTCGATCCCGTGTGCATACTAGCCAATGCTTGCCACCTCAACTCCCATGCATACTAGCCAATGCAATGTGGTTCCTCTGACAAATTTATATTATATCGTGAATTTTGTGACTTTGGTAAAGTAAATGGTTCTACATTATATTCTAAAGAAGTCTGAATTTTCTCACATAATACATTGTATTGTTACGATAAATTTACAAACTAATTTTAGAGAAAAAAAATACTTAAATGTCATTTGGGTATGAGTTAAAAGATAAAAAAATAAAAAAAATTTATCACTATTCATAATTTTATACTTAAAACATAGAAAGCAATTAATTAAAGTGACATAATATTATATATGTGAAGCCAAAAAAAGGTTGCTAGGGTATGGAATATTTTTATGTTGGGTCATAATTTGATTTTACATATCAACCCTATTTAACCAGCGTTATCCATTTTATCAAATATGTTCTCGATTGTACGTTAACTATCCACGTAAACAAGTTGTCTATTTCATATATTATCAATATCAATTGTACCCTAGTATTACAAACATGAACAAGTTGTCTATTTCATCAGCAATATCCTAAAATTGTCTTACAAACTTAAAGAGATGATGTGGAATATTACTTATGAAGTTCAAATATGCAATTAAACAATTTAGATATGGAATATTAAGAATTTAATATACAACCAAAATTTTATATGTAAAAAATAACTTTTTAATGAAACTTTATTCAAGTTAAGTGTGTACATGAGTTTAATTTTACAAGTGTTTAGTGTAAATTTAATAAAGAAAGTGGCTTAATTTTAAATTTCAAAGCAAAAATGTAACTTTTAAAACAATATATATATAGGGTCTTACTCCAATGAGAACTCTAGTATTGTGAGATATGAGATATAATCATATCCACTCATTCAAATACAACATATTCATCTCTCGCCGTTAATTTAATATTTAATATTTATAAATTTTAATATTCTTCCTTCTTCTATTAAATTCTACCACCCAGCAACCACCACCACCTCCGGTGACAACCATTCAAATGACGAAGGAACAAATTTTGACTAAATCATCGTAAAAACGACGACACTCCGGACGGTACGGAAACGCACGATTGTTTGGCCGAAAAAGCGACGAATGATGACGATGCAGATGGAGGGAGGGAGGGAGGGAGGGAGGGAGAGAGGGAGGGAGGGAGGGAATCTGATATGCGGGGACGGAATGATGGCGGTCGGAGCAGCGGCTGGTACGTGGTGGTGATGGGTAGTGATTGTGGGTGGTTGGTGGGTGTAGTGGGCAGAGAGGTGGATGAAAGAGATGAAGTGTAAAATTAAAATGTATGGTTGTAATTATATTTAGGGATAAAAATGTATGGCTGAGATTAGATCTCATATCTCATTTTAATTGGGGTTCTCATTTGAGCAACTCCGTTATATATATAAGGTCTTACTCCATTGAGAACTTTTTTTTGGTGTAATATGAGATTTAATCTCAACCATAAAAATTTAAATCAATTTTTAATCTAGACCATTCATTTTAAATATCATCATCTTCTCCAACCATCTCTTCCATCTTATTCTTTCTACTTACCACCCACCACCACCTCCAACAACCAGCAACAACCATTTCTGGCCACCACCACCTTCGGCGTCCACCAGAAAATCACCACCGTCAAACATAAAATCACCACCATCAAATCAAAACTCACCACCGAAAAACTAGAAATCACCATTGAAAAATAAAAAATTACCGCAACTGACAACCGATAAACAAAAAATTACCAGCTCAATTCATCAACTATGATCACCACTATATATAGCAAAAATCATAATATTAATTATAAACACCACAATCAAATCCACCATGTCATAATCACCACCACCACCATCCACTGACCCCCCATATCGGAAGAATCACCAGAATTTTATGAAAATTACCTATGATATTGAGTAACAGATTTCAAACTATACAGATTGAAGCAATTGTAGAGCCAATATTCGAGGGGAAGCTCTGATCGGTGAAAATAATAGTGGATGAATCAATAAAAGCGGATCTAACGGGGAATGACTTGAGGTCAAACGGAAAGTGTGGTGGTGTGTGTATTTAATTCATTGTGGGAGGAGAGAGAGGGGGGGGAGTGAACATTCCGGTCAGGAGTGGTGGAGTGGCGGCTGCGGCATCGAGTAGTGAGGGTGGAGAGAGTGCAGTGGTTGGGTTAGTGGGTGGGGTCGGTGTCGAGAGAACTGATAAGAAAAGAGTTGGGTGGGAAAAGGAAATGTGTGACAGGGATTAAAAGAAAAATAAAAAATATTATAAAATGGAGGGCTGAGATTAGATCTCATATCTCATTATAATTGGGGTTCTCATTTGAGCAATTTTCATATATATATATATATATATAATATTGAAAACTAATAAAGATTCAAAACAACTTTCAAAGCAGGAATGCAAATTTCAAAACAAAATTATAAAATTATAAAATTAGCCTTTGATTTATAACCAACAACTTTTTATTTCAAAGCATAGCATAATAAAAAAAATATCTCAAAAGACCTTTATTTGATAGAAGATTAATGATTAGTTTGATTAGTTCTTGGATGTTCTGGTTCTAATTAAGGTCATGGAAATCAACTCCATACACCCTCCTTGATCACCCACTAGCTAAGATCTGGTGCACAAAAAGCTAATAGTTAGCCACTTTAAACATATATAGAGTAATTATTTTTACAAAATACTAATTATATTTGCTTGCACATGAAAAGTAAATACTAATGCAATTATTTTTTGTTCTATAAAATTGTGCATTCTCCTAACCGTAAAATAACTACTTACAATGTATACAAATAATTTTTTAGTATGATAAAAAGTAATTCAAAAAGAGAGGTGATTATTTCATAATCTACCCCCTTGGCCCTAATGTACATCAAATCTGTTAGTGGATATATATTTAAACATGAAAATAACAACACTAAGCACCTTTTTATATGTGAAAGTTGGTATATGTATGGTAAAATAATGTGCCATATTTTTTGGCTATTGGCTACATAGACCTTACTTTATACAGAATTATACAGTTATGCAAACATATATCGTACATATTGCTAAAAAAACAACACAAAGTGTATAAACATTGAGATAGAGAGGGACACAGGGGCCTGCCCTGAAGCATAGATGGCTTGAAAACCCAGGGCTACAGTGGAGAATGAAAGGCCTGGCCTCAGCTGATATGGTAGCTTCCTTGTCCCATGAGTTGGTCGTCTTATTACCACTGTGATCATCATCCCCCCTCCACCTCCACTCACGCTGTTCATCCCAGTTCCCAAGCCAAATAAATCCATGGCCAACCAACATTCTACCAGCATTTTGTTAAAATTTGCAATTGATAACATAGTATAGCCGTAAATTGTGAAATCTACCAAAAGAAACTCACATAGTTATCGTAAATGAAGCTTATCTTATAAACTTTCATTAGAGAGATAAACCCATGTTTTGATACAATACTGTGATGAATTAGAGAGAGAGAGAGAGTTTAGTGATTGAGAGATTGAGAGAGAGATCAATCTACATTCCTAAAACTCATTTCTGCAAAACTTAGTTACTAAGCAACTAGCACTAGTCTTTGTTTATACATGAAAGAGAGTTTGTTATTTTGCTGAGCCGTCATAATTAACTCCATGCTGAGCTGTTTATGTGCTGATGTCATGTGATGATTTCTCGAGCAGCTGCTTCTCTTTATCATACTGGAATGGCATTGGAACATTCCTAGTTTGGAGAGTAACTCTTGAAAATATCCAGAATAAAGAACTTTAGGGAAAAACTCTGCAAGTTGTTAAGCAGTAGGAACATAAGATAGCTGCAGCAATCCTTCTAACACCTTATCCCTTGTAAAATGCACATCAATTTCTATATTCTTTGTGCGCTCATGATGCAGTGGATTTTTAGAAATGTGTATGGAACTCTGGTTGTTTCAATGCAGAGTAACTGGATTAAGATTTGTAACCCTTAGTTCTTCCAATAATCTGACCAACCAAGTGATCTCTGAAGTCGCAGATGATACTGAACGATATTCAGCTTCATAGGAACTTCAAGAGACAACACTTTATTCCTTTAATTTCCAACTTACTGGTGAGTTTCCTAACAACAGCACATAGCCAGAAATTGACCTCCTAGAATCCTGACAAGCTCCCGAGTATGAATCAAAGTATGCTTTTAGTGGTAGTTGCTCACCTCCTTTCAAGGGAATTCCTAGTACTCCAGATGTGGAAGCCACATATTGAACACATGCATAAGTGCATCAAAATGTGGGACTTTAGGGGACTGCAGATATTGACTTAAATGTTGGACAGTATAGGCAAGATATGGCCTTATGTGAGTAAGAAAATTAAGTTTTCCTACTAAGCACCTGTAATAGCTAGGATCAGTATATAATTCTCCTTTATCAGCTGAAAGCTTTAAGTTCAAAGGCAGTGGAGTAGCTTTAGTCTTAAAATCTGGTATATTAGCTTCCTTCAGCAATTGTTGTGTAAACTTTCTTTGGGTTAATGTGAGACCTGAAGCAGTATAAGCAATTTCTATACCCAGAAAAAAAGCCTAGTTCCCCTAAATCTTTGATGTTGAATGTCTTGTATAAATGTACCTTGAGATCAAGAATACCTTGTGCATCATTACTAGTGAGAATTATGTCATCAACATATACTGCAACAATGGTAATGCTATCTTTGGTTTTTTTAGATGAACAATGAATAATCATTCTTAGATTGCAGAAAACCTTTATGAGATAATTCTCCAACAAGCTTTGCAAATCACTGTCTAGAAGCTTGCCTTAATCCATACAATGATTTAAGTAACATGCAATCTTTATTGCATGAATTAGATAATCCCTCCGGAACTAGCATATATACCTCTTCAAGTAAATCTCCATGCAGAAATGCATTGTTAACATCTAATTGATGTAACTTCCAACCTTTATGAGATGCTACTACAATGAGACACCTGACTGTGGTCATCTTCACCACGGTAGAAAATGGTTCTTCTAAATCTATTCCTCATTTCTGATTATAACCCTTAGAAACCAAACGGTCTTTGAACCTTTCAACAGTGCCATCAGCTTTTATGTAGTTGGTTCTGTTAAAGAACTTGTTTGGCTAATCAAAGCATGAAAAGCTGATGGTAAAGCAGAATATGTTTCCAGGTTACATCAATGAGTAGACAATCTTTGTTATTTTTGTGAATTTACAGGATCTTATATTATAACAATTCCCATCACTTGAAAGCCCATTTATGGGTCGAATAGTGGATCAGGGGCGCTCATTTTTGGGGCTTAAATTTTCCTTTCGTGTCCCTCATAAATTGTGAGAAATGTTGGGGGTGACAGGGATCGAACCTAAGTCCTCTGCCAGCCTGAGCTCTGATACCATGTCAAGGAACCAGTTACTCCAAAACCTCAAGGTGTTAGAGAATGGCCCTTTACAAGATCTTATATTATTCTAACAAGACAGAAGGTAACTTCACATTTCTAGTACTGCTTCTTAGATTCAAATTATCAATTGAAGATGCACTGTCTGTACAATGATCATTAGATTGATTGTCTTGATGAAAATCTTTTTAAGTGTCAGTGAAGAATTATCCAAAAAACCCATAGGTATGGTGACTTCGGGAGTGTCAAAAAACTGAAAGATATCTGGAAATTCTGTATCATGAATAGATTTGTGATCAGTAGATACTGGTAAAAAGAAAAATGGTGCATTCCCAGAAATTTGCTTGTGATAGAGAGGAAAATGGTGCTCATGAAATATTAGATGTCTGGAAATAAAGATATGTCATGTCTATATATTAAGAACTTTATATCCTTTATGACAAGCAGGATATCCAAGAAAAACACATTAATTTGTTCTAGAATCAAATTTACTTCTGTTAATAGCAGAAGTACTCACAAAGCAAAGGCATCCAAACACTTTAAGTATGATAGATCTACATGTTCTTCATGCAATTTCTCATAAGGACTTAAAAATACAATACGTGGAATGTCATTCTATTAATCAGATGTACTGTTGACAATACACATTCTCCCCAAAACTGAATAGAAACACCTGATTGAAAGAAGAGTGATCTTGATACCTCCAATATATGTTTGTGCTTTCTTTCTACTGTACCATATTGCTGTGTAGATTTGACACAACTTTTTTTATGTTGAATCCCTTTCTTTTGATACAAAATTTTTATTTTTCCTTCACACAATTCTTAGGCATTTTCACTTCTGTAACGCCCTCCAGACACGGGGTATAAGTCTGGGGGTTACTAGCAAATCACCAAACCTGTACAATCTGATTAACAACTAATAAAGAAAGGAAACTAAACCCCTTTAACACTAACCACGATCTTTTTCGGTTGAAGTATGAAAACAAGAACCACTAACTACTTTATTACAAACCGAATTTAAATTCTCACAAACTCTCTTTATTACAACCCATTGTCTACATCATTTTAAACTAAGTTCAACTTTTATTCAAACACACACACACTATCTATCAACACTCCACCTGTTCGGGCACCTCAAAACTTTCTTCCTAGATTGGGATCAACACCTTGGGTATGAGAGGATCCCGAGGCTTGACCCGCTTCTTTACCACTCGAATCTTGATGGGTTTCATATTCCTTCCTAATTGAAAACAATAAGGTGAATAACAGCAAAAAGGGTGAACCAAAAATTTGCTCAACAAGTCCACAAAATATAAATAGTGTTAAAGCATTTTAAATGAATCTGTAATCCCGGGTATATCTGCAAAGATATATCCCCCACAAAAATAGAAAGAAGGCCATTACTAGCGAGTACAAATGAACTAAACTGGACACAAGTTCACATCTATATTCTGCTGATCAGTCAGAATATAATGCAGATCCATATCTCAATATATAGATCCAGTCGGGTACCCAGGCACTACGGCCCATGTTGAGGCACCAGTCATATCCCGGTCCTCAGGATTAAGACACACTCAATCCCAAAAATATCATTATCCAGTCCATCGCTTAGCAACCGGAACAATCGGTATGCTTTGATATATTCTAATCACCAGAATATATCAATCTCAATGTATCATTAACGGGATATGATTCAGGAATTCAAAGAAATGGGGAATCAAGAATCGAAATGAAATATGAACAAAGGAATAGCAAGTGTGCATCAGTGATTAAGAACAAGAATCAAAAGAGTGCAACAGTGATAAACATCTGAAGAAATGTCACTATTCTGAAAATAGAATAGGGAAAAAACTTGCCTTCTGCACGACTCACTGCAATTAAATCACTTACGTCTATCACCTACTTGACTTGCCTTCCTGGCTTAGCTTCTGTTAGAAAAATAGACTGGTTAAGTTATTTTGTACTTCAATTGCATCTTGAATCGACTTCACACTGTTCCTAATGTCTATCCATGCGCTTACGACTGACTCATGTATTATGTATTAGCAAATAAGACTCAATTAACCACGTAATACACATAAGCACATAAGCACATAACCATTTATATAGTTAAAATAATTTTTAGAACCAAAATCGACTCGCTGATCGCTCAACTGATCGTTATCTGACTCGTTTCCCATTTTTACAGAATTTTTCGGACTCGTTTTGGCACGTATTTCGATTGATAATCAAACAAGTAACAAAATCAACTAATTTCTAGAAGAAATTAAGCTTTAATATTATTTTTAATGAAAAGACTTCATTTTTCTGAGTCAACAGGCTTTCGTTTCACTCGAATCGGACTAATGGTCTAATTATTATGAATTAAACACTGATAATTCAATTCATTATTCACTATAAATAATTATTACTAATTTTAAAAATTCAACAATAACTTTTAAATAATTATTTAAGAAAAATCAGAACTAAAAATGATTTTTCTATAATTTTTGGAATTAAAATGAATTTATTATGATTTATTGGAAATTAATTGATTAATTATCAAAATAATTAATCATTTTTAAATAATTAATAAATAGTTAATAAATAATAAATAAATAGTTAAGAAAATAATTAATCTGATTTTTAGATAATAATTCAGAATTATTTATAATATAAATCAATTAATTAAATAATAAATTAAGCAATTTATAAAATAAATAAATCTGATTTTTTTAAAATTAATAAAAATAAAATTAAAATTAAAATTCCAGAAACATATGTCAGAAAACAATTCCTGACAAAATCAGATCAAACTCGGGTTGCAAATCGGGTTGCAACCGGGTCACCAAGAACATCCCGGGTCGGGGATGAACTCACCGGAAAATTTTCAGTTTCCGGTGGGTTTCCCGGACTCCGATGACTCTGTTCCTGACCAAACGGACACCGTTTGGTACCGTTTTTGATCCCAAATCATTCCAAATTACTCCCCCAATCTGTTTCAGGGCAAAATCGACCTAAAACATCCCTCCAACAATTTCTCCGATCAAAACCGACTTCAACTCCGGTCAAGAACCCATCTTTTGATTCTGTAAACCAAACTCAACGTTCTATAGTGGAAATTAAAGATATGAACATATACAATCAAAGCCCTAAACTTTCAGTAATCATCGAGTTGTGAATCACTATACAGACATCATTCGATCAATTAAACACCATGAATCAATTTTTTGGGGGTCATAGAGATAGTGATAATTGCTTATGAATTACATTAATATCAAGATCATTTGTTATTTAAATATATCTTGTAATTCAAAGTTACAAGAATGAAATTGACCAGGACAATCAAAAAATAATATGAAATCCAAAATCCAGCTGGAATATATATAATAAATGACAAAAAAAATCAGTGGGACCTCATCGCTAGCCGCATATGGCTAAAGTGGTGCATAATCCATAACATTACCACCACATTTCACCATCTTCCTGAATAAAATTAATATGGTGAAAGAAATGATTTTAATTATATTTTTAAAATTAATTATGGTTAGAAATTAACCTTGGAAGGTACTTGACTCATGATGTAGAATTGGTGAATGAGATGCTGTGTCGTGGCCTGTGTGTAAGGTGATGCATGTATCGTCGTTTGTCAGCCCTGAGCTCAGTTTGGGTCTTCAAGTCAGGAGAATCGATAAGTAATAAGAGTAAAGAATATACATACATGTTTATATTTTATAAATATTTATTATATATTATAAAAATTCGGTTATAGAATTTCTCTACCGAAAACCGAACCGAAATTATTTCGGTTATTTGGTTCGGTTTTCGGTTAAATGAACCGAATGCACACCCCTAGTCGTACGTTTAGATGTGGACCTTCTTTATATACAAGAATAACAAGAATTAATCCCAATCACCAATGAGTAATGACTATATCCTTGAACCATTATAGAACTCTAAACATTATTACTAAAACTCCGACATTCTGGATTGATCACATTGAGCTCATTTTGATCATAACAAATCGATGCCCCTCGAATATCTGTCCCCGTAAAATTATTACTCTGATCACTTATACCCAATTTTGCTACCAGTACAAAATTGCCATCTTCTGATCTCTCCGATCTGTACTAGAATTCATGAATGAAGTGATCATGGTTAAAATGTTATTATAAATTTAAGAGACGATACAAATATATCACATACATCTGAGGATTTGAGCATTCTTCTACTATAAATCAATTTTAGTTTCAAGAAACACCTAGAAAAATGGCTTCATCTGCAACTTTATCTATTATGGCTTCTTCTTCCCCACCAAGTGCTGCTGAGAGAAAACAAAGTCTATGTTGAGTAATTAATTCAAGTAAGATATTATATATACCGAAATATACGTGCAGTGTGAGTATATTGGTTTTAATTCATATTTTTATCTTCAAGGATATATATCTCAATAAATCTAATGTCTCAGTTGGAATATTTATGACATGGTCTTTTAATCTGTTTATCTGATGTCTCTCTATATCTGTATGTATGTGACAGGCCCAAATACTGAAATTGTCGCACTCTCACCCAAAACTCTATTTTCCATATATAGGTTTTCGTGTGATGATTGTGGGAATTCCAAGGGAGCAGAACTTGCAGCTCCACAAAAGGAGACACAATTTTCCAGGGAAGCGCAAACAAAAGATAAGACATGAAATCTGCAAAAAAGGTTTTCATTTGCCCTCTAATGGGTTGTGTCCATCACCATCCATCAATGGCTCTTCGAGATATTACTGGAATCAAGAAACATTTTTTTAGAAAACATTGCGAAAAGAAGTTTAGCTGCCATAAATGCGACAAGAAGTATGTCGTAGACTCTCACTTTAAGGCCCATAATAAGATTTGTGGTACTAAAAAATATAAATGTTAATGTGGAACTATCTTTTCTAGGTGATAATCATACCACAAGTCTCTATTTTAATTCTTATCGGTTATATAAATAAATTTCTATTTTCGTGTTACTTGGGATGTATACAAGTAATTAGCAGTGTAGTTTGTTCATAGCACTGCAATTTAATAGTGGAAGAGATTTCATAGAATTCTTTTTTTCTGAAATCTCTTGCTACAATCTTTTTGCTTGAAAATTGCATAAAAATTGTTTTATTATGAATTTTTTTCAATCTATAATTATTTAAAGATTAAATAATTACTTGTTGTAGGCCTGAGAGTTTTACCTACCATCGTTTTATATGTGAAGCTGCTTGTATTTTCGCAAATGCTAGTAACCCTGGCTCCATGTGCTTGGGCATCTGTTGCTAGGACAAGGGGCCTCAAATCCAAATTTGTTTACTAATTTGCTTTTGGGACAATCCATACGATCTGCTATTAATAGCTATGAGGGAGCTTTGAGAGATAGAATGAGCAGTGCTAGAGGATATGAAGGTGGTCACACCTCGGAAGAAATGTACAAGAATTAGAATGTGGGTGGTGGGAGTTATGGATGTGGTGGAGGATATGGCGGTGGCATGGAACCTTTAATTGATCAGATGAATGCTCTACATGGAGGAATGATGTCCTATATGATGTTGAATATGATAAAGAGAAGCAGCTATTTGACAAATCATCACATGACATCTGCACACAAATAGCTCAGCATGGAGTTAGTTATTACAGCTCAGCAAATAAATAAACTCTCTTTCCTATATAAACAAAGACTAGTGCTAGTTTCTTAGTAAGTAAGTCTATCTCAATCAGTAAACTCTCTCTCTAATTCATCACTGTATTTTATCAAAACATAGGTTCAACTTTGTAATGAAAGTTTATACAGTAAGCTTCATTTACGATAACTATATAAGTTTGTTTTGGTAGATTTCATAATTTACGTCTATAATTTGTTATCAATTGCAAATTGTAACATGGTATCAAAGCAACCAGAATCGATTCTGAGCATTTGTTTTGATCAAGATTTCAAGTGAAGTATTTTGACGTTCTTTCGTACACAAATTTGAGGTATTTCATCCCCTTTTCAAGCTTTTTCAGCGATTCTTCATCATATGTTCTTTGTTGATTGATTGTTGTACACATTATCAATTAGATCTACTGAGATGATGAATTCTTTTAATGATTTTTGAGTATTAAATGGAGAGCCTTATTTTATAGTAGAATACACACACTTCTGTGTATATAACACATATTTCTCTCAATTTGAATCTTTCTTATGTAGATTTCTCTAAAATATAGCAAATAATGCAAATGTTGTTGTTGTTAATCCATCTTTAGATCCTTCATCACCATATTATATACATCCATCTGATAATACGGGAATAAAACTTGTATCGTTGAAATTTGATGAAGATAGTTATGCTGATTGGAAAAGATTTTTGTTGATTAGTTTAACAGTAAGGAGTAAGATAGGTTTTGTTGATGGGACGATTGATAAACCAATCGCAACTGATGTGTTTACGACTAAGGCTTGGGATAGGCGTAATAACATGTTAATCTCATGGATGTTGGGTCTTTTAGATCAAGATATATCTAGGAGGGTTCTATATTTCACAAGTGCTAGGGACATCTGGTTGAATTTGGAAGAAAGATTTGGTCAGGCTTCTGGCACTTTATTATACAAGGTTAAATAGTCATTGACAGAAATCAGACAAGGAAGTGATAGTAGATCTGGATTTTACACAAAGATTAAAATGTTATAGGATCAATTGGATTTGATTGATACAATTCCTGTTTGTAAATGTGCCAATGCACCTGTGACATTCCTGCTAAGATGATCAAGGCAAGAGAGGATGGCAGATTGATTGATTTTTTGATGAAGTTGAGTGATGGATATAAAATCCTGAGGGGTAACATTCTTGTCATGAATCACAAGGATTGGATCAGTCTGTGGCTTGCATTACAAATCAGAAGGTTTAATCAAGATAAGTGTCGATCACAGTCAAGGCAGAATAATAATTTCCCTACTGAGCACATAACTAATAATATGTTTTACTATGAACATTGTAAGATGCCGGGTCACAGTGTACATAGATGTTATAAGTGTTGGGTTTTAACCCAAGATGATTGGTGGGGCTTCATGATACAATACATAATTGAATTGGATAATAATTATATGTGTATATAATTATTATCATAATGAGATTGGGTAATAATTGTATGGGTAGACAATTATTACCAGATTAGGCATGTCTTGTTGCTATATATATAGTCATGTTATTATTTTCATGTATGCTTAAGAGATGTAGTCATCTTGGGTATCGTGTGGGAGATGCTTGAGCATTGGTTGACTCAAGTATCAATTTGAGACACCATTGAGGTATTCTGTATTGATGTATTATTGATATTTTTTTGATTAATAATACAAGTTGGGACATGGGTTTTCCGCATCTATATATTGTTATGTGTGTAATTTGTATTCATATAATTGAATCTCGAATATGTGTGTGTTTCCTCCTAAAAACAAGATATAAGGGCACCCATCCAGTTTTAAGGACAAAAGACAGGCAGCTTTAGTGGAGCATAATCAGAATCAAGAAGTTAAAACCAGGCATGATCAACAAATTGATCAACAACATTCTACAACAACATTTATTGCAGAGCAGTATCAACAAATCATGCAACTAATTGGAAATGACAAAAATGATCAAATTCAGGGCTTCAAGTCTGCTACTAGAGTAGGTAAATTTTGTCTTACTTTTATGAATGGTAATCATTGGATTGTAGATAGTGGTGCAATAGATCATATATGTTCACATCTGTCTTTGTTTGATTGTTATGCCGAAGTTACATAACTATACCAGATGGGAAACAATATTTGATCACACATATGGGAACAATACACATAAATAAAGATATCACTTAGCTAATGTGCTTTATGTGCCAGATTTCAAATTAATATGGTATCAATACCTAAGATTTGCAAGGATTCTAACTGCTCAGTAATATTTACAAATGATGCTTGTTATCTCCAGAGCCCTTCAATGAATCCACTTGTTCTTGGTAGCTTGAAGGATGGGCTATACTACTTGGATGCTAAAGATTGCCTAAAAGTACAGGTCACATCTAGTTCTTCTTTTGTACAAACTATTTCTTCTTATGTAAATACTATAAATAATATAATATTATGGCACTTGAGAATGTGACACATGCCCGTATATATGTTAAGACATATCAAAATTTTGGAGGACAAGGTTCTTAATCATTTGGATTGTATTTGTCAGATTTGTCATCAAGCTAAACAAGTTCAAAATAGTTTTTCTAGCAGTGTTTCAGAGGTAACTCAGGCCTTTGATCTTATCCATGTGGATACTTGGGGATCATACAGAGTTCCTACTTATAATGGTTACAGATTCTTTTTGATAGTATTGGATGAATATATAAAAATGACTTGGGTTTTCTTGATGAAAACTAAATCAAGAGCTGATGATCTATTAGAAATATTTGCTGCTCATGTGCATACTCAGTAAATAGAAACATTAAGGTCATTAGAAGTGATAATGCCTAAGAATTGTGTGAAGGAAAAATAAAAATTTTCTATCAAAAGAAAGGGATTCAACATAAAAAAGTTGTGTCAATTCTACACAGCAATATGGTACAGTAGAAAAAAAGCACACACATATATTGGAGGTATCAAGATCACTCTTCTTTCAATCAGGTGTTTCTATTCAGTTTTGGGGAGAATGTGCATTGTCAACAGTACATCTGATTAATAGAATGACATTACAAGTACTTTATTTTTAAGTCCTTATGAGAAATTGCATGAAGAACCTGCAGATCTGTCATACTTAAAGTGTTTGGATGCCTTTGTTTTGTGAGTACTTCTGCTATTAACAGAAGTAAATTTGATTCTAGAGCAAATTAATGTGTTTTTCTTGGATATCTTGCTGGTCATAAAGAATATATAGTTCTTAATATATAGACATGACATATCTTTATTTCCAGATATCTAATATTTCATGAGCACCATTTTCCTCTCCATCTCAAACAAATTTCTGGGAATGCACCTTCTTTCTTTTTACCAGTATCTACTGATCACAAATCTCTTCATGATACAGAATTTCCAGATATCTTTCAGTTTTTTGACACTCCCGAAGTCACCATACCTATGGATTCTTTGGATAATTCTTCACTGACACTTAAAACAGATTTTCATCAAGACAATTCATCTAATGATCATTGTACAGACAATGCATCTTCAATTGATAATTTGAATCTAAGGAGTACTAGAAATGTGAAGTTACCTTCTGTCTTGTTAGAATAATATAAGATCCTGTAAAGGGCCATTCTCTAATACCTCGAGGTTTTGGAGTAACTGATTCCTTAACATGGTATCAGAGCTCAGGCTGGCAGAGGACTCAGGTTCGAACCCTGCCACCCCCAACATTTCTCACAATTTATGAGGGACAAGAAAGGAAAATTTAAGCCCCAAAGATGAGCGCCCGTGATCCACTATTCGACCCATAAATGGGCTTTCAAGTGAGGGGGAGTGTTATAATATAAGATCCTGTAAATTCACAAAAATAACAAAGATTGTCTACTCATTGATGTAACCTGGAAACATATTCTGCTTTACCATTACCTTTTCATGCTTTGGTGTAACCTAGAAACATATTCTGCTTTACCATCACCTTTTCATGCTTTGATTAGCCAAACAAGTTCTTTAACAGAACTAACTACATAAAAGCTGATGGCACTATTGAAAGGTTCAAAGAACATTTAGTTTCTAAGGGTTATAATCAGAAACAGGGAATAGATTTAGAAGAACCATTTTCTACCATGGTGAAGATGACCACAATCAGGTGTATCATTGTAGTAGCATCTCATAAAGGTTGGAAGTTACATCAATTAGATGTTAAAAATGCATTTCTGCATGGAGATTTACTTGAAGAGGTATATATGCTGGTTCCGGAGGGATTATCTAATTCATGCAATAAAGATTGCATGTTACTTAAATCATTGTATGGATTAAGGCAAGCTTCTAGACAGTGATTTGCAAAGCTTGTTGGAGAATTGCCTCATAAAGGTTTTCTGCAATATAAGAATGATTATTCATTGTTCATCTAGAAAAACCAATGATAGCATTACCATTGTTGCAGTATATGTTGATGACATAATTTTCACTAGTAATGATGCACAAGGTATTCTTGATCTCAAGGTACATTTATACAAGACATTCAACATCAAAGATTTATGGGAACTATGTTTTTTTTCTGGGTATAGAAATTGCTTATACTGCTTCAGGTCTCACATTAACCCAAAGAAAGTTTACACAAGAATTGCTGAAGGAAGCTAATATAACAGATTTCAAGACTAAAGCTACTCCACTGCCTTTGAACTTAAAGCTTTCAGCTGATAAAAGAGAATTATATACTGATCCTAGCTATTACAGGTGCTTAGTAGGGAAACTTAATTTTCTTACTCACATAAGGCCATATTTTGCCTATACTGTCCAACATTTTAGTCAATATCTGCAGTCCCCTAAAGTCCCATATTTTGATGCACTTATGCATGTGTTGAATATGTGGCTTCCACATCTGGAGTACTAGGAATTCCCTTGAAAGGAGGTGAGCAATTAACACTAAAAGCATACTTTGATTCATACTGGGGAGCTTGTCAGGATTCTAGGAGGTCAATTTCTGGCTATGTGTTGTTGTTAGGAAACTCACCAGTAAGTTGGAAATTAAAGGAATAAAGTGTTGTCTCTTGAAGTTCCTATGAAGCTGAATATCGTTCAATATCATCTGCGACTTCAGAGATCACTTGGTTGGTCAGATTATTGGAAGAACTAGGGGTTATAAATCTTCAGCCAGTTACTCTGCATTGCAACAACCAGAGTGCCATACACATTGCTAAAAATCCACTGCATCATGAGCGCACAAAGAATATAGAAATTGATGTGCATTTTACAAGGGATAAGGTGTTAGAAGGATTGCTGCAGCTATCTTATGTTCCTACTGCTTCACAACTTGCAGAGTTTTTCCCTAAAGTTCTTTATTCTGGATATTTTCAAGAGTTACTCTCCAAACTAGGAATGTTCTAATGCCATTCCAGTATGATAAAGAGAAGCAGCTGGTCGACAAATTGTTAGGAATATGTATATTAGTTTGATGATAAGTTAAACAAAACACTTAAGTAGAAATCTAGTGTTTGTAGCCTCAACGGATAAGACCATCTTGGCTATCCGTTGAAGGAGTAGCTTTACTTGTCCATAAGTTTGGTATTGTAGCACATTTCATTCTCTGGATTCAAGTTGTAATTATTAGATGTTGTAGGAAAGTATCAGTCATGTTGACTACTAGTGGATATGCAAATAGGAGGGCTAATTGTAAATATTTCATGCCTTGTAATTTTGTATAAGTGAAGAAGTATCAACTGATATTGAAGACCTTCAACGGATAAGAAACAAAGCTTCAACGGATGTCTCTAATGCTTCAACGGATAATATCCATCAACGGATAAGTGCTTCAACGGATAAAGACTTCAACTGATAATGCATCAACGGATAAAGCTTCAACGGATAAAGCCTCAACGGATAAGGCATCAACCGATGAAAGCTTCAACGGATGCTTAGTTCATTAGCAGTTGATAGTGACAATTCATAAGCTGACAGAGGCACATGGGTTGACAGAGACAAACTGGAATGTGGAAGCCTCTTGGAGGAATCAAGAAAATGCAGCATTTCCATTCTGGTGCAAACAAGGAAGTGTTCAAAGATTCACAGATTATCCTAGATTGCATTGGATAGAGAAATGAAGAAGAAATATGTGAAGAGCCTTTTTAATTGTATTTTACAGTTTTGTCTTCACTTGTAAACTTGGTGATATATAAACCAAGTAGCAGCTAGTAATTAGATATGAATTTTTCAGAACTGTTTAGAAAAATTCAGAGAGAAAATCATCTAGTTTGTACTAGGAAGCAGCCGTGATTTAATTCTTTGAATCACAGATTTTCTGAAATAACACATCTCTGGTGGAACAACAAATCCACCAGAAAAGTTTTTAAGTTCTCTGTGTTCTTTACATTTGTGTTTGAATATATATCTGTCTGCATTGGCTTCAAGCAATTCACACACACTTGTTCTCAGGAACACTTAGCCTTAGAAACTGCTCAAAACTTAAAAAGGTTTTGAGATTTACATTCAACCCCCCTTCTGTAAATCTCATTGTTAGTCCACCGGGAATAACAATTGGTATCAGAGCTTGCTCTTAACATACAAAGAGTTTAAAGATCTATTATGCTAACATCATGAGTAAGAAGGATATTCGTGTAAAGATTCAAATCATGGAAAGAGATAACTATCATCACTAGAAGGTGAAGATGCATTTATATCTTCTCTCTCAAGATGAAAGCTACATCAACTGCATTGAAGATGGTCCTCACATCCCACACAAGGTGGCCACAGCTGCTACTGCAACAGTTGCTGTTGGACAGTCTATTCCCAAGCCAAAGGCAGAATGGACTGTTGAAGATATTGAAGAGGTCCACAAGGACAAGAAAGCCATGAACATTCTGTTTAATGGCCTGGATCAAGATATGTTTGACAATGTCATCAACAGCCAAACTGCTAAGGAAATTTGGGATACTGTGCAGCTTATCTGTGAAGGCACTGAGCAAGTTAGAGAAAACAAAATGCAGCTTCTCATTCAACAGTATGAATATTTTCACTTTCAAGAAGGAGAATCATTGAATGATACCTTCAAAAGGAAAGAGCTTTTCTCACTCAAGATGATTGGGCAGCAGATGGGGTCAATGAAGATGATGATATGGAATATGTCAACCTAGCCCTGATGGCTAATTCTGATGAAAATGAAACTAGTTCATCAAGCAACCTGGTAATTACTACTGATCTCTCTCAGCTTTCTAAACATGAATGCAATGTAGCCATAAATGATATGTCCAATGAATTATATCATTTCTGTGTTTCCCTGAAATCACTAGCTAAAGAAAACACTAGGATCAAAGAGAATAATGTGTTTTTGAGTTATAGGAATGTTGTGTTAGAGGATCAGGTAATTGAGCTTGAAAAGATAAAGCTTAAATGCTTAACTATTGAGAGTGAACTAGAAGAAGCTGTTAAGAAAGTAGAAATTCTTTCTAAACAGTTAGAAAGTGAGCAAGAGGTAATCAAGGCATGGAAAACATCTAGGGATGTTAGTGTTCAGATTGCCAAGGTTCAGGGAATTGAATCATTCTGTGAGAATTCCTGGAAGAAAAACAAAAAGAAGTTAGAATTAATTGATGGATTGTCAACGGATGTGGAATCAACGGATGATGAAAGTTATCCGTTGAAGGAAGAAAAAGAGCATCCGTTGAAGGCTCATCAATTAAAATAGGCAAGTAATTTTAAAAATAAAAATCTCAATAAGAAGGATGATTCAACTTTCAAGAACTTTGTCAAAGAAGGAGCCAACACATCCAAAGATGTTAGTAAGGTGAATATAGGACACATGAATTTAGATCAGCTGAAAAATAGGCTTAAGTTGGTTGAGGATAAGAAGGAAACTAAAAGAAAATCTAAAAGAAATGGGAAGGTAGGGATTAATAAACATAACAATTACACACCTGATAGGTATGCTCCTAGAAAAAGCTGTGTGCATTGTAAAAGTGTTAATCCCCTATCTGATAATTGCAAATCTGTTAAAAATACTCCCATGCCTTCAAATCCCTCCATGCCTAACATGTCTATGTCACCTCTGCATGTCATGCCTGTTATGTCTCATCAGAATCCCCATGCATATTTTGCAAACATGCCATATATTAATAATCCTTATTTTACTGCATTTAGTATGCCTCAAATGCCATACAATATGCCTATGTGGAATAACATGTTTGCACAATCTATGCCTTATCAAATTCAATCAAATGTGCTAAATGATTCTGTGACTAACCCTACACTTTAACCAACCACATCTGAGATCAAGGTTGACCCAAATTTACCTAAGTCAAAAGATGCAGGAGGAATGAAGTCTAGAAAAAAGACTAACAAGGCTGGACCCAAGGAAATTTGGGTACCAAAATCAACTTGATTGATTTTGTTGTGTGCAGGGAAAAAGAAGGAATCTATAGTACTTGGACAGTGGCTGTTCAAGACACATGACAGGAGATTTCACCCTGCTCACAGAGTTTAAGGAGGGAACTGGCCCTAGCATAACCTTTGGAGATGACAACAAAGGATTCGCTATGGGATATGGCTTGATTTCAAAAGAAAATGTCATCATTGATGAAGTTGCATTGGTTGATGGTCTCAAACAAAACTTATTGAGCATCAGTCAACTATGTGACAAAGGGAATATTGTTTCCTTCAATTCTGAAGCCTGTATTGTCAAAAGTAAAAAGGACAATAAAGTGGTTCTAACTGGAGTTAGAAAAGGGAATGTGTACTTAGCTGATTTCAACTCTACAGATGCAGAATCCATTACTTGTCTTTTCAGCAAAGCAAGTGCAGTTGAAAGTTGGCTATGGCACAAGAATTTGTCCCATTTAAATTTCAAGACAATGAATGATCTAGTCAAAAAGGACTTAGTTAGAGGAATGCCTCTAGTTGAATTCACAAGGGATGGACTTTGTGATGCTTGTCAGAAAGGAAAGAAAAAGAAAGTATCATTCAGTAAGAAGCTTGAATCTGCAATTGATGAACCATTACATCTGCTACACATGGATCTCTTTGGACCAGTCAATGTATTGTCAATTTCAAGAAAACGATATTGCCTAGTGATTGTAGATGATTTCTCAAAGTTTTCTTGGGTTTATTTTCTTGGATCAAAAGATGAAGCCAGTGAAATCATTATCAATCATATCAAGCAAGTCAACAATCATCCTGATTTCAAAGTAAGGAATATTAGGAGTGACAATGGAACTGAGTTTAAAAATTCAACCATGAAGTTGTTCTGTGAAGAAAATGGGATCATGCATGAGTTCTCAGCTCCAAGGACCCCACGACAAAATGGTGTGGTGGAAAGGAAGAACAGATCACTAATTGAAGCTGCAAGGACAATGCTTGAAGAATGAAAACTCCCAACTTACTTTTGGGCTGAGGATGTTAACTGTGCATGTTACACTCAGAATATTTCTCTAATCAATCAGGCAAAAGGCATGACTCCCTATCATTTATTCAAGAGAAGAAAACCAACTTTAAACTTTCTGCATGTCTTTGGTTGCAAATGTTACATCTTAAGGAATCAATCTGATCACAAAGGAAAGTTTGATGCAAAGGCTGATGAAGGAATATTTGTTAGTTATTCTGCTGGAAAATCATATAGGGTCTACAATCTAAGAACCAACATTGTCATGGAATCTGTGCATGTTGTGTTTGATGATAAAAAGATTGATGGACTAACAGATGAGGGACATCATGAAGGACTCAAATTTGACAACATTGAGATATATTATGATGATAGTGAAGATGAGAATGATGAAGAAGGCATCTTAAGAAGAATTCAGAATCTGCCTTTGGATAATGCACAGAATGCTGCATCCGTTGAAAGTCATAATTCAGCTTCCATTGAAAGAAGCAATGCAGCAACCGTTGAAAGACAAAGTGCATCATCCGTTGAAGTTCATAATGAAGCATCCGTTGATCACAGTCTGTCAACGGATAATCAATTGACTTCATCAGTTGATAGAGCTCCCAATTCATTTCAAAGGATCAGCAACTCAGGGGGAGTTTCAACCAATCAACATTCTATCTAACATCATGACAATACTGAGGCAACCTCATCTAGAGCTAATCTACCACCTCAAAGGAAATGGACCAAGAATCACCCTTTTGAACAAATCATTGGTGATGCTACATCTAAAGTGCAAACTAGAAGGGCTACTCAAGATGAATGTCTGTATAGTAGCTTTCTATCACATGAGGAACCTAAAAGAGTGGAAGAAGCTCTATTGGATCCATATTGGATTTTAGCAATGCAAGAGGAGCTAAACCAATTTGAAAGGAACAAAGTATGGAAGCTGGTACCCAAGCCAAAGAACAAGAGTTCTATTGACACAAAATGGGTATTCAGAAACAAGATGGATGAAAATGGCATTGTCATAAGGAATAAAGCCAGATTGGTTGCTAAAGGCTATTCTCAACAAGAAGGAATAGATTTTGATGAAACATTTGCTCCAGTTGCCAGACTTGAGGCCATCAGAATCTTTCTAGCCTATGCAGCCCATATCAATTTCAAAGTCTATCAAATGGATGTCAAGAGTGCATTTCTAAATGGGGAATTGGAGGAAGAAGTTTATGTAAGCCAACCTCCAGGATTTGAAGATCCAAACTTTCCAGACTATGTGTATTATCTGTTGAAAGCACTCTATGGACTAAAGCAAGCACCTAGAGCCTGGTATGAGACTTTGTCAAAATTCCTTCCATATAATCACTTCACAAGAGGTACTGTTGACAAAACTCTCTTCTTTAGAAATGTTAATGGCTCTAAAATACTTGTTCAAATTTATGTAAATGATATTATATTTGGATCTACAGATGATAAGCTTCGTAAAAAGTTTGCTAAGTTAATGCAAAGTAAATATGAAATGAGCATGATGGGAGAGCTAACTTATTTTCTTGGTTTACAAGTTAAACAAGTTAGTGGTGGAATTTTCATTAGTCAAATTAAATACATTTATGATCTTTTAAAGAAGTTTGGCTTAATGGATTGTTCATCTGCAAAAACTCCCATGGCCACTGCCACCAAGCTTGAATTAAACAAGGCTGAAAAGTCTGTGGATATTTCAAGTTATAGAGGCATGGTTGGCTCACTTTTATATTTAACTGCTAGTAGACCTGATATAATGTTTTCTACATGTCTTTGTGCTAGATTTCAAGCTGACCCTAAAGAATCTCACTTAGTGGCTATTAGAAGAATCTTCAGATATCTCAAAGGGACTCCAAATCTAGGAATTTGGTACCTAGAGAGTCTGGTTTTGATCTAATTGGCTACTCAGATGCAGATTATGCAGGCTGTAAAATAGACAGGAAAAGCACAACTGGCACCTGTCAATTTCTAGGGAACAAGCTTGTGTCATGGTTCAGCAAGAAGCAAAATTCTGTTTCTACATCAACAGTTGAAGCTGAGTACATTGCTGCTGGTAGTTGCTGTGCACAGATACTATGGATGAGGAATCAACTATTTAACTATGGTTTGACTGTTGACAAAATTCCAATATTCTGTGACAACACAAGTGCCATTGCCATTACTGAAAATCCAGTGCAGCACTCAAGAACCAAGCACATTGACATCAAGTACCATTTCATTAGGGAACATGTGATGAAAGGTACAGTGGAACTTCATTTTGTTCCAAGTGAAAAGCAGATTGCAGACTTATTTACCAAGTCACTTGTTGAATCATCATTCACAAGATTAGTAAGTGAGCTAGGTATGCTTAATTATTCATAAATTTATGTCCTCTATATAATCTGTCTTGAAGCCTGAAATGAATTTGCTGCAAGAACAAAGTTGGCTTTTAGTAAAACTTATTCTATCAACGGATATTCCCTATCCGTTGAAAGCCAAAAGTGTTCTATCAATGGATGATCATTATCCGTTGAAAGACTAATACATTTCTGGTAATTTTATCCCTCAACGGATAAAATAGTGTTGATCATCAACGGATAACTATTTACCTTATCCGTTGAAGTGTCACATCAGTTACTTTAAGTGAGTCACAGCCGTTGATTCTTTTACTTAACCGTTGATGCAGATATACACTATTGTATATATTTGTATTAAAGGCAGTTTTCAGAATTTCTACAGTTTTCTTTATTCTTAAACGACAGTAATTTGCTTGAAAGTATCATTTAATCATTTTATTTACATTTTAATTCAAGAAAGTATAAAAGCCCATTGAATTCTAATTTTCACTTTACGCTTTCTTGCAATTTTTATTCTCCTTCACTCCAAAAATTCTCAAGTTTTTCTCTGCAACCTCTACTCACAACAATGGCACTAGTAGTCAAAATTATGTCTCAAACATGATTTGTTTATGAAAAGAATAATTTTGTAGCCTTGGTTGAAAAGAACGAAGCCCATTCTGATTATCACAAGATGATGTACTTCATCAAAAACTGCAAACTAAGCTATGCAATGCTGGAAGCCCCAACCATCTACTGTGAGGTGATTGAGGAGATTTGGACAACTGCAGAGTTCAACTCCACAGATATGACTATTGCCTTCTCTCTCAAAGGTAAGGATTATTGCATTAACTGTGATGATATACAGTCTTGCTTTAAGTTGCCTGAGAATAATGCCATGACACCACACACTGATAAAGATGTATCTGCTATGTTAGATTCCATAGGCTATGCTTTTGATTCTGCTAGTTTAGGTAGTATTAGAAGGAAAGGGCTTAGGAAAGAATGGATTTTTCTTGGAGATGCCTTTATTAAGGTTTTCTCTAGGAAGATTAGCAATTTTGATGCCATAACTTCATCTCTTGTTAATATGCTTTATATGCTAGTTTGTGATAGGTACTTTAATTTTAGCAACTGTGTCATGCTAGAATTAGGTTCCAGATTAGGTAACAAAGCTAATAGACCACATAACATCTACTATGCTAGATTCTTTATGTTATTGGCTAACCATGTTGCTGAAGGATTGGTTATATCAAATGAGAATAATAAATTCAAATGCTGGGCACAAGAGAAAAGGGTCCTTACAGACCTTTTGAGAATGAACCTCAAGAGCCAGGTGCCATTGGTATATTTGCCAATCATGAATGCACCACAGGTAAGTGAGGTAAACACTTCTATAACTCCTACTATTTCCAACCCCATTGTTTCTTTGTCTTCCAGTGTGGCAATGGAATCTGTGTCTTTGTCCAAATAGGTTCCTACCAAAGCCACCAAAACTAAAGTTTCAAAACTCAAGTTAAAGAAAACTACCTCTGTTGTTTCTCAAAAGACAGCAGTTGTAACAACTACCATAAACCCTGAAGGGAGTGAACAGGGTGTGAGTGGTGAGGGGAAGGGTGAACATCAAGAAACCCCCCAGGATAAGGTGGGAGAGGTGAGTGGTACCCAAGCCAGCCAAGCCACAGTCTCTCAAAAGACTGTGGTGGTTCAAAATGAGTCAAACACATCCCTAGTTGCATCCTCCCAAAAGGGTGCAACTATTGAAAATAGTCCCCAACCAGGGATACAGACCAAAAGAGGGAGGGACACTGAAACCACACATTCACCAATTAAAGCTTTTCAAGGAAGAAGAAGGCCAAGACCCTAGTTTCCATACAAGGGGCACACACAGCACAGATACATCCACCTGTATCTGTGCCTTCTCAAATTCAGCTTGATGTGATTCCAGCAAATATGGAGTCACTGCCCCATTCTCCATAATAGAAACACACCAATCATCAAACTCTCCATCACCCTCTCTGGATGTGGATATGATATTCACATCATTTCCTGATTCTCCCTCATTAAAACTCAGGGAGGAGCCCCACTCAAAACCTGATGATTATCATCTTTTAGATGATTTGTTGGATCATCAGCCAATTCTTTCAGATGTAGTTGAAGAATCTGTGTCACCTCACTTAAAATCAATTCACAAAGATTTAACAATTATGTCACTTTCTATATCTACATCTTTTCCTTCTTTAATAGATATCTCTCATCCGTTGACAAGTGGTTGTTCTTCAACGGATAAGCTTAACTGCAGTTATCCGTTGATACCATCAGTTTCCACATCAACAGATACTCCCTATCCGTTGATGGTCTCTACACACATAACATAAATAATTCCAACTGTAGAGGACATGGTTACTGTACAATCACTTTTAGGTTTGAGGGGAGGGAGTGATCTTTTGAGTGAGAGGCTGGGTTGCTCCTAGGCAAAATGAGAGGTTGAGAGTCACCATATGCATGATATTTCTTCCAGCATGGCAAAAGTGAGTGAGAGGAGTGCCACCTTAGCAGGTGAGGGTGAGGGTGTGAGTGTGTGTGTGAGCCAGGGGAAGCCCCTGATGCAAGAAAATAGAGAAAATGAGAGAAAGGCAGGTACAGAAGCTATAAGGGTGGATCCAACCATTGCTAGTGAGTCAATGAGAGTGGATGATGCAGAAAAGCAAAGACAATTTCAGCAACATTACAAAGCTGTAATTGATAAAATTTCCTTGGATGCTGACACTTTTACTCATCCTGGTTCAGCCTATCGATTATTGGCTGCTCAGGGCAATGTGGAGGCAGAATAGACTTTAAACATTGTACACACTTCAGAATCTCTTCTCAGAGACAAAGCTGCTGTTAATAGGCTGCCTTCTCAAGCTGCTGAGCCATCTGAAGAATTTGGAGTAAATTCTAATGATGATGGCTCTGATTCTTTGGATGAAAGCATGAACTTAGGGGGAGTAGCAGGCCCAAATTCTGTTCCAGATCTTCCTGAATGGGCATGGGCAAAAGCATCAACACCAGGAGAGTTTGGTGTCACTTTGGTCAGACAAGTCATGACAATTCAGAAGGCCCTTCAGGAGACTACAGATGCTGGTACCAAGGCAATTCTTCAAGCTCATCTGGACTCTCTGCATCTCTTGCAGTTGCAGCAATTCAAACAGAATCTAAGTGTGGATGAACTCAAGCAGGACATTGCTAATATGAAATCTTACAATGCTGAGAAGTTGGAATCAGTCATACCTTATGGTACTATGCAAGATTTGTTGGGGAGACTGAGGAAATAATTTGTTGCTGACAAGAGGCTGGCCAGATTGGAAACCAGAGTTCAGATCATTGAAGACTCTATGGTCACCATTCTTCAGAATCAACAAACTCAAACAAATCTACTCATGCAGCTGGCTAAAGCACAAGGCTTGACCCCTACCCTTGATGATAACAAAAAGGGGGAGAATAAAGGGAAAGGGGAAGGAGAGCCATTAACAACAGTTCAAATATCTCAAGTGCTAGTTCCTGCCATCACCACTTCTCCAAGTATTCAAATCGAAGGAAAGCTTGATGGAATTGATCTAATCCAGATAGCAGCAGCTGAATTGCAAGTCAAAGAGCAAAGGAAGAAGATTGATGAAAAGATGCAATAAATTTTTGGTTCTACAACTTCTCAATGACAATCTGTGAAGCATAGCACAAAAGTGGAATCAATTATTATGGAGCTCAAGCTAGTAGGGAGGAATAAGGTTGGAGAGACTTCTTCCAAGAATTTGAAATCTATGGTTCTCAAGCCCAATAACAGATCCAATAAGGACTCTACAAAGAATCCTCTAAGCCTTGCTCAGATGAAAGGAGTGGATTTTCCTCTTCCAAAGCCTAATGAAGACAAGCTTTTTGGTAGAAGTATCATAAAGCACAAAGAGACCATAGATGTGGCTGTAAGGAGGAACATGGCTATTATCTTCAGAGAGGGAAAGAACATATGTGTAATGCAAGGACATCCCAAATTCTCAATAGCCAAGAGGGAAGAAACCAGAAGGTTGAAGGAAGAAGCCAAACAGCTAAAGGGTGATAAAAGAGCACAAGCAAAGCTTGAAAAACAGCTAAAGTCAAGTCAGGCTGAAGAACAGAAAGAAATTGAAGACAAAAGTGAAGATGAAGCTATGGGGGACATGGTTGATACTGATATGGAAGAGAGAAGTAAGGAAAGAGAAGAATGGCAGAAAGGGAACAGAAAGAAGGCCAATATAAAGAGAAAGATGGTAGATAAGACTGAAGAAACCCATTCAAAATCCAAACCACTACCCTCTATTCCTGAACCCATTATGCCTGACCCCTTCATGAACATTCATGGTGAAACAATCATTCCCAAGGAGGAACCAATTGATTGGGACACCATCAAATTGCCCACCTTCCTAACCTCTTCTCCACCATCAAAGAAGCAGAAAAGAAGAATCAAATCAACACCCTCTAAAGCCTCAATCAAATTCACACAAAAGCCTAAGCTTAAGCCTCAAACCTCTAAGGATGATTATGTTCACATCTGTGACACAAAAGAATTTTCAGACATTGAACTCTATCTGGATGAGCTGGAGGAAGTAAGGGGAATAGCTGCCTACAGACAGCTACCAGAAAGACTAGTGTTCAAATACAAAGGAGATGGGGAAAGAACTTGGCCTCTTTACAGAATTCTGAATGAAGGCTACTCTACCTTGATTAAAGTCTACTCAGCCATACAAAGGGATTCTGGCTTTACCAGGACTGCCATGACTGAGATTCTCAACAAGATTGCCAACATAAGGAAAACTTGGAGGGAGCCCAATGCCTTGCCTAGAACATTACTCATTCAAGAAAGAGGAATTACAGTTCACAAATCACCTCATTGGTTGATGGAGTTCAGAGACAACAAAGGAGTCAGAAGATTTTTCAGAATTGAAGATCAGCTCAAGATTGCCAGTAATGAAACTCTCAAGGATATGCAATCTAAGTTGGACATCAATGAAGAAGATGAAGCTGAATTCTACAGACAACTTCAACTTCAAATAGAGGAGAATGACAAGAGGCTAGGAAAGAAAACAAGGGATCAAAGGAAAAGAAATTAATCTGCTCAGGCTAAAGGAGCACCCTTGGAAACAATGTAATTCTTCAATTCCATCTCAGCATACACATTTTTGCAGTACTTTTGAATTTCTGCTTAATTACAGTTTATATATTTGTCAAGTGTTTTGTTATCATCAAGCTAAACCCAAATTTATGCCTACAGTTCTAGTAGACATAAATAGGGGGAGATTGTTAGGAATATGTGTATTAGTTTGATGATAAGTTAAACAAAACACTTAAGTAGAAATCTAGTATTTGTAGCCTCAACGGATAAGACCATCTTGGCTATCCGTTGAAGGAGTAGTTTTACTTAGCAATAAGTTTAGTATTGTAGCACATTTCATTCTCTGGATTCAAGTTGTAATTCTTAGATGTTGTAGGAAAGTATCAGTCATGTTGACTACTAGTGGATATGCAAATAGGAGGGCTAATTGTAAATATTTTATGCCTTGTAATTTTGTATAAGTGAAGAAGTATCAACTGATATTGAAGACCTTCAACGGATAAGAAACAAAGCTTCAACGGATGTCTCTAATGCTTCAACGGATAATATCCATCAACGGATAAGTGCTTCAACGGATAAAGACTTCAACTGATAATGCATCAACGGATAAAGCTTCAACGGATAAATCCTCAATGGATAAGGAATCAATGGATGAAAGCTTCAACGGATGCTTAGTTCATTAGCAATTGATAGTGACAATTCATAAGCTGACAGAGGCACATGGGTTGACAGAGACAAACTGGAATGTGGAAGCCTCTTGGAGGAATCAAGAAAATGCAGCATTTCCATTCTGGTGCAAACAAGGAAGTGTTCAAAGATTCACAGATTATCCTAGATTGCATTGGATAGAGAAATGAAGAAGAAACATGTGAAGAGCCTTTTTAATTGTATTTTACAGTTTTGTCTTCACTTGTAAACTTGGTGATATATAAACCAATTAGCAGCTAGTAATTAGATATGAATTTTCCAGAACTGTTTAGAAAAATTCAGAGAGAAAATCATCTAGTTTGTACTAGGAAGCAACTGTGATTTAATTCTTTGAATCATAGATTTTCTGAAATAACACATCTCTGGTGGAACAACAAATCCACCAGAAAAGTTTTTAAGTTCTCTGTGTTCTTTACATTTGTGTTTGAATATATATCTGTCTGCATTGTCTTCAAGCAATTTACACACACTTGTTCTCAGAAACACTTCACCTTAGAAACTGCTCAAAACTTGAAAAAGTTTTGAGATTTACATTCAACCCCCCTTCTGTAAATCTCATTGTTAGTCCACTGGGAATAACACAAATCATCACATGACATCAGCACATAAACAGCTCAGTATGGAGTTAATTATGACAGCTCAGCAAAATAACAAACTCTCTTTCATGTATAAACAAACACTAGTGCTAGTTGCTTAGTAACTAAGTTTTGCAGAAATGAGTTTTAGGAATGTAGATTGATCTCTCTCTCACCCTCTTAATCAGTAAACTCTCTCTCTCTAATTCATCACAGTATTGTATCAAAATATGGGTTCATCTCTAATGAAAGTTTATACGGTATGCTTCATTTACGATAACTATGTGAGTTTGTTTTGGTAGATTTTGTAGAACACAAAATAGATATACACACACAGGACACAATACACAGAACAAATATTGCAAAGGGAAAAGTTTTCTTACTGAACTTGAAAAACTTACAGAGAATAGAAAAGAACTGCTATTATTTCTAACGTTACAACTGCAACTTAAACTCCTAATAATTAGCTCCTACTCCCACTAATCCACTAACTCTCCTAACAAACTAGAACTACTCAGAAGACTAAGTCACAACTCCCACAAACCAGGAAGCTGACTATTATTCAAACTAACATGCTATGATTAAATTCCAACATGCTCCCCCTAATCTAAGCATGTTTCTGCAGACACTGAATTCCAAGTAAAGCCCTCATATGTTCGAATTTCACCGTTGCCATAGCTTTTGTGAGTACATCTGCACGCTGCTCATTCGTAAGCACATATTTGACTTTAATCTCCCCACGTTCAACACACTCACGAATAAAATGATATCGAATGTTGATATGTTTACTTCTACCGTGAAAAACTGGGTTCTTTGCAAGATCGATAGCTGACTTATTATCCACATAGATGATCACTGGACCATGTTCCACTCCTATTATCTGAATCAACAAATTTCTCAACTAAACCGCTTGACAGGCTGCAGCTGTAGCTGCCATGAACTCAGCTTCGCAGGAAGAAAGGGCCACACATCGCTGCTTCTGAGAAACCCAAGTAATCAGATTATCGTTCAAATAAAAAACCATTGCTCCAGTACTCCTCATGTCCTCGATGCTCCCAGCAAGATCACTATTTGAGTATCCTTTCAACAGATGATTACCAGTTCCTTTCAAGTAAATTAAGCCGTAGTTTGTAGTCCCTTTAATGTAATGTAGAATCCGCTTCACCGCAGCTTGATGAAGAACTGTGGGTCGTTCCGTATATCTACTTACAATTCCAACTGCATAGGCTATATCCGGCCGGGTATGGACCAAGTAACGTAACCCACCCACAATACTCTTGAATTGAGTGGCATCTATAACTTTACCCTTCTCGTCTTTGTCTAGCTGGATTGAAGTTTCCATTGGATATTTCGTTGGTCTACACTCTCCCATCCCAGCTCGAACCAGCAACTTCTTTGCATAAGATTCCTGTTTAATTTCAGTATGTCCCTATTTCTGACTAACCTCCAGGCCTAAATAGTGAGATAGCTTGCCGAGATCTGTCATATCAAATTCCTCCCCCATTTGCCTTTTAAACCTTTGAATATTGGAGATACTCGTACCCGTAACTAGCAAATCATCGACATATACACCTATGATCAACACTTCAGAACCTTCCTTCTTCGTGTATACATCATTCTCGTAAGGGCACTTACTAAAAGCAAGACTCTCCAGATATTTGTTGAGATGAGTGTACCAGGCTCGTGGTGCCTGATGAAGACCGCACAACGCTTTCACTAACTTGTAAACAAGATGTTCTTTGTTTTTCACTTCAAAACCTGGTGGCTGAGATACAAACACTATTTTTTGCAATTCTCCATTTAAAAAGGCTTCCTTCACATCTAGATGGTGAACTTCCCATTCATTTCGAGCTGCCAAAGCCAGCAAAAGCCGTACTGTCTCAAGCCGAGTAACAGGTGCAAACACCTCCTCATAATCAACACCTTGTTTTTGAACGTACCCTTTCGCTACGAGGCATGCTTTATATTTGATAATATTTCCGTTGGTGTCTCGTTTTAATTTATATACCCATTTCAGACCAACTGGCTTGTGTCCAGATGGTAGCTCCACTAGTTTCCACGTGTTGTTTCACTCAATAGCCTCAATTTCTGACTTCATAGCTCGTGTCCATGCTGCATCTGTAAGTGCTTGCTTGTAATTCGTTGGCTCCTCTACCCCCAACATCAACATGTTCTCATCAAGGAACACTTCCTCACTTTCATCGTACACTTCATAGATAGAGCGAAACTTTCGTGGGGCACTTTCATCGCTGGTGAGTACTACAGTGTTATCCATGTCTGACCTCGTCCGCCCAGTTGCAGATGACAATGTTGGAGTCTGCATTTCTGTATACTCATTACTCTGTACTACAGATGAGGATGTTGGTGTCCACACTTCTGTAGACTCATTACTCTGTGGTGAACTAGCTTCCTCCTCTTCTGTGGTATTATCAGTACCAGGCATCATACGAGAAACAATAACTTTGAAGTTATTTCCAGGTAGATTGGACTATGTCCTTTGATTACTCCAGTTCCAGGCTCTTCCTTCTTCAAAAATCACATCACGGCTTACATGGATTGTACCTTGAGCAGGATCAAGTAAACGATAAGCCTTAGACCCTGCTTCCTTGCCAAGATTCACCACTATTTTACTTCTATCATCCAACTTTATCGTATGCACACTTGGCAATTTCATGTGTGCCACATAACCAAAAACCCGAATGTGAGCAACATTGGGCTTATCACCACTCCAGGCTTCATACGGAGTCATGTCAGACAGAGACCTTGTGGGTAACCTGTTTAATACATATACTGAGTGGCGTATAGCTTCACCCCAAAGATGTGAAGGCAAATTCATCTCCTTTAAAAAACTATGTGCCATGGTAACAACAGTCCGGTTTCGTCGCTCTACTACCCCATTTTGTTGAGGGGAGTATGGAGCAGTGAAATTTCGTGTGATTCCCTCCTCATTACAATATTCAGTAAATCTTTTAGACATGAATTCGCCTCCCCTATCGGTTCGAAAAATCTTAATTGTTTCTGCTGATTCTTTTTCAACAAAAGTTTTGAATTTCTTAAATGCCTCAAATGTCTCATCTTTGCCTTTTAACATATATATCCATATCACTCGACTAAAATCATCAACCAAAAGTAAAAAGTACCTATTTCCTCCAGCAGTTGTTGGTGAAATTGGTCCGCAAAGATCACCATGAATAAGCTCCAGCCTTTTCTTCAAAAATCTGCTTGTCGAAGGAAAGACTTTCTTGTCTGCTTTGCCATTAAGCATCCTACACACACTTTCTTAGGTTGTATAAGTTCTGGTAACCCCACTGCCATCCCCTTTGTAGACATCAAACTCATTGCTTGAAAGTTTACGTGCCCAAATCGTGTATGCCATAACCATGTTGATTCTTCCGCATTAGATATTAAACACGTTGCATGACTTGTTTCCAGGAGAATTTTATACATACGATTGCCAGACCTTTTAACTTTCATTAAAAGTCGCCTCTGATCATCATAAATCCACATATGCTCCCCTTTTATCACAACCTCGTTACTCGATTCTGTAAGCTGACCCATCGATATAATGTTATTGGGCAGCTCGGGGATGTAATACACATCATGAAACACTTTCTCGTTTCCATCCTTAGATTGAAAAACCACTGAACCTTTGCCTTTTATATCGACTGTGGACCCGTCACCAAACTTGACTTTACCCGTGATTTCTTCGTTCAATTCACGGAATTTAGTACGATACCCAGTCATATGTTGACTGGCTCCATTGTCCAAGTACCAGACGTTAGATTCCATATTTTGATTACCCCCTTGACTGACCTTAGGCACCATGTTCCTTTTGTTTAGCAACAACTCCTTTGGTTCCTTCTTAGAACATTCTGTAAACAACAATGCAGGTTCATCGTCTTGGGCGAAGCTCAGATTTGCTTCCTGTTTAAATGTGTCTTTGTCCATGTTTTCTCGATCATGTCGTGGTTTTCTACATTCACATTCGAAATGACCATAGAACCCACAGTTGAAACATTTGATGTTACGTCTATCACGACCTCCACGTCCTCCATCTCGATTATAATAGTTACCACCATCTTGATGTCTTGACATCTCAGTCCCTTCTTTTCTATATATCTCGGCCCAGTCTTCTTTGGTCATAAGTAGTTGCCCTTCTCCAACCCCGCGTTTCTTCCATTCATCTTCAGTTAATAACAGCTGTTTGCTTACATGTTTGGTTGATCATTTTAGACGTTCTTCATGGGCCTTAAGGGACCCAATTGTTTCTTCAATAGTCATGACTTCAAGATCTCCAAATTGTTCGATTGTCGATGTAATTTGGAGAAATTTTGGAGGCATGGCTCTCAACAGTTTCTTAACCACATACGACTCAGCCATGTCCTCTCCCAACTCACGTATCTTAGTAACCAGGGCATTCAACCTCATACAAAAATCATCTAACACCTCAACATCTTTCATCTGCAGAGCTTCAAACTCTGCCTTCATTGTCTGCACCTTAGCTTGTTTAACCCGATCTGCACCCAGACACTTTGTTTTGAGTGCTTCCCAAGTCCTTTTAGCTGTCGTCTTCTCTGCAACAGTGAGCAACATATCATCTGGAATACTTTGATATATTGCTGCTAAAGCCAGTTTATCTTTCTTCTCTTCTACAGCAGCTTTAGGGTCCTTCGGTACAATAGCTTCCCAAACACCATGTGCTTCCATAAAGACTTTCATCTTTAATGACCACGCAGTGTAGTTACTTTTTATCAACATCGGGTAGTTCAGTCCCAATGTAATCTCCTTGCTTTTGTTCGACTCCATAGCCATTACTCTGGGCATATACTTTGGCATACACCTTACTCAGGCTCTGATACCACGTGTAGAATACAAAATAGATATACACACATGACACAATACACAGAACAAATATTGCAAAGGGAAAAGTTTTCTTACTAAACTTGAAAAACTTACAGAGATTAGAAAAGAACTGCTACTATTTCTAACGTTGCTACTGCAACTTAAACTCCTAAGAATTAGCTACTACTCCCACTAATCCATTAACTCTCCTAGCAAACTAGAACTACTCAGAAGACTAAGTCACAACTCCTACAAACCAGGAAGCTGACTATTATTCAAACTAACATGTTATGATTAAATTCCAACATATTTCACAATTTACGGCTATACTTTGTTATCAATTGCAAATTTTAATAAAATGCTGGTAGAATGTTGGTTGGTCATGAAGTAAATATCAACGTTTTGGGGATCCACAAATGAATGTTGAGAGTGAGTATCGTAATAGGCTTACCATGGATTTTCTTGGCTTGGGAACTGGGATGAACAGCGTGAGTGGAGGTGGAGGGGGGATGATGATCACAGTGGTAATAAGACGACCAACTCATGGGACAGGGAAGCTACCATATCAGCTGAGGCCAGGCCTTTCATTCATCACTGTAGCCCTGGGTTTTCAAGCCATCCATGCTTCAAGGCAGGCTCCTGTGTCCCTCTCTATCTCAATGTTTATACACTCTGTGTTGTTTTTTTAGCAATATGTACGATATGTGTTTGCATGACTGTATAATTCTGTATAAAGTAAGGTCTATGTAGCCAATAGCCAAAAAATATGGCAGATTATTTTACCATACATATACCAACTTTCACATATAAAAAGGTGCTTAGTGTTGTTATTTTCATGTTTAAATATATATCTACTAACAGATTTGATGTACATTAGGGCCAAGGGGGTAGATTATGAAATAATCACCTCTCCTTTTGAATTACTTTTTATCATACTAAAAAATTATTTGTATACATTGTAAGTAGCTATTCTACCATTAGGAGAATGCATAATTTTATAGAACAAAAAATAATTGCATTACTATTTATTTTTCATGTGCAAGCAAATATACTTAGTTTTTTGTACAAATATTTGCTCTATATATGTTTAAAGTGGCAACTATTAGCTTTTTGTGCACGAGATCTTAGCTAGTTGGTGAACAAGGCAGGTGTATGGAGTTGATTTCCATGACCTTAATTAGAACGAGAACATCCAAGAACTAATCAAACTAATCATTAATCTTCTATCAAATAAAGGTGTTTTGAGATATTTTTGTTTTTTTTATTATGCTATGCTTTTAAATAAAAAGCTGTAGGTTATAAATCAAAGGCTAATTTTATAATTTTATAATTTTGTTTTGAAATTTGCATTCCTGCTTTGAAAGTTGCTTTGAATCTTTATTAGTTTTCAACATTATATATATATGAAATTGCTCAAATGAGAACCCTAATTATAATGAGATATGAGATCTAATCTCAGCCCTCCATTTTATAATATTTTTTATTTTTCTTTTAATCCCTATCACACATTTCCTTTTCCCACCCAACTCTTTTCTTATGGGTTCTCTCGACACCGACCCCACCCACTTACCCAACCACTGCACTCTCTACAGCCTCACTACTCGAAGCCACCACCGCCACTCCACCACTCCTGACCGGAATGTTCACCCCCCCCTCTCTCTCTCCTCTCCCACAACGAATTAAATACACACACCACCACACTTTCCGTTTGAGCTCAGTTCATTCCCCGTTAGATCCACTTTTATTGATTCATCCACTATTAATTTCACCGATCAGAGCTTCTCCTCGAATATTAGCTGTACAATTGCTTCAATCTGTATAGTTTGAAATCCGTTGCTCAATATCATATGTAATTTTCATAAAATTCTGGTGATTCTTCCGATATGGGGGGGTTAGTGGATGGTGGTGGTTCTGGTGGTGATTATGACATGGTGGATTTAATTGTGGTGTTTATAATTAATATGATGATTTTTGCTATAATAGTGGTGATCAGAGTTGATGAATTGAGCTTGTGGTGGATCTGGTGGGTATAGGTAGTGGCCGATTGTGGTGATTTGTTTATTCCGGAGGTGATTTTTTGTTTATCGGTTGTGAGTTGCGGTAATTTTTTATTTTTTGATGGTGATTTCTAGTTTTTCGGTGGTGATTTTTGATTTGACGGTGGTGATTTTATGTTTGACGGTGGTGATTTTCTGGTGGTCGCCGGAGGTGGTGGTGGCCAGAAATGGTGGTTGCTAGTTGTAGGAGGTGGTGATGGGTGGTAAGTAGAAAGAAGAAGATGGAGTAGATGGTTGGATAAGATGATGATATTTAAAATGAATGGTCTAGATTAAAAAATAATTTAAATTTTTATGGTTGAGATTAGATCTCATATTTCACCAAAAAAAAGTTCTCATATATATAGGGAGTTGCTCAAATGAGAACCCCAATTAAAATGAGATATGAGATCTAATCTCAGCCATACATTTTTATCCCTAATTATAATTACAACCATACATTTTAATTTTATAATTCATCTTTTTCATCCACCTCTCTGCCCAATACACCCATCAACCACCCACAATCACTATCCATCACCACCACGTACCAGCCGCTGCTCCGACCGCCATCATTCCCTCCCCATATATCAGATTCCCTCCCTCCCTCCCTCTCTCTCTCTCTCTCTCTCTCTCTCCCTCCCTCCCTCCCTCCATCTCCATCGTTATTATTCGTCGCTTTTTTGGCCAAACAATCGTGCGTCTCCATACCGACCGGAGTGTCATCGTTTTTATGATGATTTAGTCAAAAATTGTTCCTTCGTCATTTGAATGGTTGTCACCGGAGGTGGTGGTGGTTGATGGGTGGTAGAATTTGATAGAAGATGGAAGAATATTAAAATTTATAAATATTAAATATTAAATTAACGGCTAGAGATGAATATGTTTTATTTAATGAGTGGATATGATTAGATCTCATATCTCACAATACTAGAGTTCTCCTTGGAGTAAAACCCTATATATATATATTGTTTTGAAAGTTACATTTTTGCTTTGAAATTTAGAATTAAGCCACTTTCGTTATTAAATTTACACTAAACACTTGTAAAATTAAACTCATGTACACACTTAACTTGAATAAAGTTTCATTAAAAAAGTTATTTTTTACATATAAAATTTTGGTTGTATATTAAATTCTTAATATTCCATATCTAAATTATTTAATTGCATATTTGAACTTCATAAGTAATATTTCACATCATCTCTTTAAGTTTGTAAGACAATTTTAGGATAGTGCTCATGAAATAGACAACTTGTTCATGTTTGTAATACCGGGGTATAATTGATATATTGATAATATATGAAATAGATAACTTAGTTTACGTGGATAGTTAACGTACAATCGAGAACATATTTCATAAAATGGATAACGCTTGTTAAATAGGGTTGATATGTAAAATCAAATTATGACCCCGCATAAAAAATATTCATACCCTAGCAACCTTTTTTTGGCTTCACATATATAATATTATGTCACTTTAATTAATTGCTTTCTATGTTTTAAGTATAAAATTATAAATAGTGATAATTTTTTTTTTATTTTTTTATCTTTTAACTCATACCCAAATGACATTTAAGTATTTTTTTTCTCTAAAATTAGTTTGTAAATTTATCGTAACAATATAATGTATTATGTGAGAAAATTCAGACTTTTTTAGAATATAATGTAGAACCTTTTACTTTACCAAAGTCACAAAATTCACAATATAATATAAATTTGTCAAAGGAATCGCATTGTATTGGCTAGTATGCACGGGGATTAAGGTGGCAAGCATTTGCTAGTATGCACAGGGGATCGAGGTGGCAAAATATCCTATATAATGGTGGCTCGAGGCAAAAATACCATAAATGACAAGTCCTCCTAGAAATAAACTGACTCGTTTTTCAAAAGTTCCGACATCGACACTCCTCCCTGATCTTGCTGCGAATTATAAAACTCGACATGTCGAGGCATAAGATTTTCTAGCCAAGCTTCGACGGATCCGTTGTGCCGGATTGTATTTTTTTAATGTGGTCCAGGATATGATGAAAAATGCAAGAGTAAATTCATATACATCTCATATGGTACCCACAAAAGAGCAAGTAAATGCTTGCCTGAGTCGCGGTTCAAATACAACAAAATCTAGAAGCTAGTGCCATGGCGTTTTACAAAAAGTATGACGTAGAGAACCAAGAGGTAAAATCTTAAAAGTTCTCAATTTAGATTTAGTAGTGTTATTTTAAAGCATTTTAACATCATATATATATTAGGCTATAAGAAAGGTTCAAGAAAGTGGCGATCAAGACATCAAATCCAACCCTGGACCAAACTCT
This sequence comes from Apium graveolens, assembly GCF_009905375.1. Taxonomy (NCBI): domain Eukaryota; kingdom Viridiplantae; phylum Streptophyta; class Magnoliopsida; order Apiales; family Apiaceae; genus Apium; species Apium graveolens. The sequence goes on along the minus strand of NW_027418196.1, from coordinate 4,339 downwards.
TTGTGCTAATGAATGAGGGTATCGAAAAAAATTGAACTTTGAGGGACACATTTTTTGTTATATACATGAATGATTAAAAGAAAAATATTAAAAAATATAGGCATAAAATAAAATTTAGGGGCCCAATTTTTAATTTTTTTTGAGAAGATCACTTAAAAAATAAGATATTTTTAGTACTTAGTTGAACCGACATAAATATTATTGATATCTTACTTTTTATCATTCTTTCAATTTATTATCCCACCAAAAAAAAATCGCTTGGAGCTCTAAATATGGATGACACCACCATCATGGATGTCGATTATGGATGACACCACCGTCAGCGGCAATGAGGACGGAGATGAAGAGGATGCCGAGCTTTGCGAAGACGAGGAGAGTGGCGCAAAAAGAAACAGTGGTGCGAAGAGCGTTATTCAATTTTATTTAGTTTTTGGTTTAACAATGCTTTGAGCTATTATTTGAATTTTCATGTATACATTTAGTTGTATGTGTGCTTCGAACATTTATCTATTAATTTGATTGCTTGCTTAATGGAGTACAATAAGCAAATGTAGTTACTTTAACAATTGGTTGGTTAATGTATATGGTTTTTATTATTTTTGGTTGTTGTTGACATTAATGTTAGTTGGTTATAATTGTGGTGTGTTTGGAGTTGATATTGTACGTGTCTGCGTAGGAGGAATGTCAATTGTAGAACCCAAAAAAGTTATTCTAGAGCCAATACCGACTTATTTGCAGAAATAACAATCAAAATTAATCATTTGTGGGTATGAAAAACCGACCGAATTAATAACATATCGAGTGGATTCATACAAAAAATGACCGTCTCCTTATGAACAGTAGGTACAAGTTGGTTGTTTTGAGTTTAACACTAAAAAAATGTTAACACGATATCAACCAATTCAGGAGCTCATAGACATTTTTCTTGTAATATTCAATTGTTAAGGATATAAAATGACCGAATTATTGATCGATAATTCAGTTGGATTTAATTGACGTATAAGGACATGTGTTACTGGACTCATGTTTTTAATATAGAATGACGGATTTGGCGTTTAGCATGTTTCTTTTAGTTGGAGTTATCATGATATATATATAATCTACTTATATAATAAATGTCATGAAATAAAAAAATACAATATAGAAAGACAAGGAGACCAGTCCCTCACCATGCATATATGGCCAAAAGGTAAGTGTAATGTCCAACATCCACACTACCTTCCTCTTTATCGCTTCGTTGCACCTAAATTTTCATTAAATGTGACTTTTTTGAGATATTTTCTAAATATATTTACTTATAAAAGAAATGGTTTGTAAATTCATGTGTACCTCCAACCTTCAATAATTTGCAAAACAAATATATAAGAAATAATTATCTAATATGGGGGTTTCACGGTTAAAAAAATTGTTATAAATATGAGAGTATGTATTGAGATATGTGTTACATATATATAGTACCTACATATTTGAGCTTTTGTATGTTTTTTCTAGTAAAATAATAAAAATCAATTTGAGTTTCCATAAAATCTAGTCCTGCCATGGCTTCTTCTCCATCAGCTACGTCTAAAAGAAGAGGGAGATATCTTTGGGGAAATCCAAGTAAGATCTGCTCTATATATTGTGGGTGCATGTGTGTGTATGTATTAACTGTCAGTTATATATATTTTTTCTTTTACCGTTACCTGGAAATTTCAAGGGGATGAGTCAGACATATATGATTTTTGAATTGTTTTTCGATTGTTTAATTTGTTCATTTGATGGTTTGGGATATGTGTATATATGTAAATGACAGGTCCATGATGCAGAGTTTGTAGCACTTTCCCCGCATAGTCCTAATGGCAAACAAATCGATTTTGGTGTGATGTGTGCAATAGAGGTTTTCAAAGGGAGCAGAACTTGCAGTTCCACAGAAGAGGACATAATTGGCCTGGGAAGCTGAAGCAAAAGACAAACGATGAATTCAAGAAAAGGGTTTACATTTTCCCTGAAGTTGGTTGTGTTCATCATGATCCCTCAAGAGCACTTGGAGATCTGACTACTATCAAGAAGCATTTCTCCGGAAAACATAGTGGCAAAAAAAAATTCGGCTGTGATAAATGTAAGAAGAAGTTTGCTGTGCTCGGTGACTAGAAGGCTCATAATAAGATCTGTGCTACAAAGGAGTATATTTGTGAATGTGGAACTACCTTCTCCACATGATTGAGTATATTTGGTTTATCTTTTAGTTGTGCTCTAGATGTAATTAACCGAGTTTGTGCTTGAAATTGTGAATTGATCTAGAATTATTTTTATGGAATCTCTTTCTCAATATAATATGTGTTTGGAAATTGAATACGAAAAGAGTTTGAAAAATTCTCTTAAAATACACTATAAGAAAGTAAGCCTAAATTCAAGTGCATAAATTCAACCGACCTAAATTCGACCGATTTCGCTTGTTTCCTTGGGCAAGGCTAAATAATGCGACCCGATTTTTTATGCGGTTGAATTGTTTGTGAGGAATTTTCCCGCCAACTGAATTTTTTAGCGCTCCTAAATTCCACCGCTAGCGGTCGAATTTAGCCTTACCAAAATGGCGGGCTATTTGGGACCAAAAAAAATTTCCTTTAGCGATTTATTTTTATTTCTTATGAGTTGAAATAAGCCCTGCAAAAAATTATTATCTTAGCGAGGTTATTATATTCTCGATATCATTGTGAGTAGTGTTACTTGCCCAAAATTGTGTACAAAAATTTGCACAAAATGACATGACAATTGATTTGTGATATTTTAATTGGGGATGTTGATCTGAATACATGTGCCATTCCAGTTAAAACCAAACACATATCATTTTGTACACAATTTTGTATACAATTTTATGCACCAAACATTTTCCTATTATTATTCCTTTTATCTTAGACTCCATTTCTTTTCTTCTTTACAACATATTAATTATAATTTCCTACTCTAAGACTTGGAATTAAACCAGAATTAGAAACAGTGCACATTTGACCATAAAGAGCTTGTTTTAAATATAATTTTCTTCATGTATTTATACCTACAAAAAGTTTTTTTTCAAGTATGTATCTTAATTAATATTTACTTATACAAAGAATGTTATTTAAAGATTAAATAATGACTTATAGCAGGCCTGAAAGTTTTACCCATCATCGTTCAATTTGTGAGGCTCTTAATGAAAAGATGGCAAGGCACACAACAAATTGCACCCCCTACAGCTGCATGGCTTCTGGCATTGTCGCCAATGCTAGTAACACTAGCTCCACGAGCCTGGGCCCTGCTGGAGGTTTACTAATCCCATGGAGCCATCAGCAACACTTAACTCCCCTGCTTGGACAAGGGGCCTCAAGCCCTTATTCGTTTACGAGTTTGCTATCAAGCCCATGGGTTGGATTCTGCTTTTAGTAGCTACGGGGGAGCTTTGGGAGATGGAACGAGTGGTGGTGGTGGGGTGAGTGGGTGGAAGTATCTTACAACAGTATGGAGGTGGCATGGAGCCTTTAAGTGATCAGATGAATGTTGCATATGGAGGAATGATGTAGGATGTGAACAATGCGCTGATGGAATGTTGATTGGTGAGGTGAATAACAATGTTTTGGTGGAGCAGCAGATGAAAGTTCACAGTGAGTATGGTGATATTCTTAGCAGGGATTTTCTTGGCATGGGAAATGGGATGAACAGCTTGAGTGGAGGTGAAGATCAGAATGGTGGTAATGGAATGCTTTAGGTCATGAGGACTCTCTTCCCTTCCCTATCTCATTTTAAATTGTATTTTACTTGCTTTGCCATTTATGACGTTAATATAATTACTATATGGAGTTAATTTCCATGACCTTAGAACTTGAATATCCAATAAATAATCAAACTAACCATTAATTTTCTATCAAATAATGTTGTTTTGGTATATTTTTGTTCTTTTTTTTATTATGCTCTACTTTGAAGTGAAAAAATGATGTTTAAATCAAAGGCTAGTTTTATATTTTTTTCATCTTGTTTTGAATGTTGATTTAGATCTTTATTAGTTCTCAACTTTATATATACATTTTGTTTTAAAAGTTGAATTTATGCTTTGAAATTTAGAATTAAGTTACTTTTCTTATTAGATTTATACTAAATACTTGTACAATCCAGAACATATAAACACTTAACTTGAATAAAATTTAATTAAAAAACTTAATTTTTACATATGAAATTTTGATTATATAATAAATTCCTAATATTCCAATGTCTAAATTGTTTAATTAAATATTTGAACATAGTAAGTAATATTTCAGGTCTCTTTAAATATTTCAAGTCTCTTTAAGTTTGTAATTTGTTATTCAATAGACAACTTGTTAAAATTTGT
>NW_027418195.1:0-72343 GCF_009905375.1 Apium graveolens | reverse complement strand
GTTAATTTTATTCCACATTTTGGCTCTAATCAACATGTAAGTCACTTTTCCCAATATAGAGTCACTTTGCACCCTAAAGAGTCACTTCCCCATATATTATACAATTAACATGTTAAAAATCATGTACATGCAATTAAACATCCTTTAACCACCTTTTGGTACTCCTTTCCTACAAGTCAATTTTGGGCCACATTTTGGCTCTAATCAATCATGTAAGTGACTTATCACCATATTAGAGTCACTTTGCACCTTATAAGAGTCACTTGCCATCATATATTGGTACAATAAACATATTAACATCATATACGTCCAATTAGAAATCCTTTTACCACCTCTTAGTGCCACATTCATACAAGTAAATTTTGGTCCACGTTTTGGTTCTAATTAACCATGTAAGTCACTTTTCACCATATTAGGGTCATTTTGCACCCTATATGAGTCACTTTCCAACATGTATTTATACAATTAACATGTTAACATCTTATACATCCGAATTGACATCCTTTTACCACCTCTTGATTCCACTTTCATACAGGTTAATTTTGTTTCAGATTTTGTTTCTAATCAACAATGTAAGTCACTTTTCACCATATTAGAGTCACTTTGCACCTTATAAGAGTCACTTTTCAACATATATACAACAATTAACATGTTAACATCATATACATCCAATTTGACATCGTTTTACCACCTATTAATGCCACTTTCATACAAGTTAATTTTATTCCACATTTTGGCTCTAATCAACCATGTAAAGTCACTTTTCACCATATTAGAGTTACTTTGCACCCTATAAGAGTCACTTTCCCCATATATTGATACAATTAACATGTTAACATCATGTATATGCAATTAAACATCCTTTAACCACCTTTTGGTACCACTTTCCTACGAGTTAATTTTGGGCCACATTTTGGCTCTAATCAATCATGTAAGTGACTTATCACCATATTAGATTCACTTTGCACCTTATAAGAGTCACTTGCCATCATATATTGGTACAATTAACATGTTAACATCATATACATCCAATTAGAAATCCTTTTACCACCTCTTTGTGCCATATTCATACAAGTCAGTTTTGGTCCACATTTTGGTTCTGATAAACCATGTAAGTCACTTTTCACCATATTAGGGTCATTTTGCACCCTATATGTGTCACTTTCCACCATATATTTATACAATTAACATGCTAACATCATATACATCCGAATTGACATCCTTTTACCACCTCTTAATTCCACTTTCATACAGGTCAATTTGTTTCCATATTTTGGTTCTAATCAAATATGTAAGTCACTTTTCACCATATTAGAGTCAATTTGCACCTTATAAGAGTCACTTTCCACCATATATACAACAATTAACATGTTAACATCATATACATCCAATTTCACATCCTCTTACCACCTATTAAAGCCACTTTCATACAAGTTAATTTTGTACCACATTTTGGCTCTAATCAACCATGTAAGTCACTTTTCACCATATTAGAGTCACTTTGCAGCCTATAAGAGTCACTTTCCACCATATATACAACAATTAACATTTTAACATCATATACATCCAATTTGACATCCTTTTACCACCTATTAATGCCACTTTCATAAAAGTTAATTTTATTCCACATTTTGGCTCTAATCAACCATATAAGTCACTTTTCACCATATTAGAGTCACTTTGCACCCTATAAGAGTCACTTTCCCCATATATTAATACAATTAACATGTTAACATCATGTACATGCTATTAAACATCCTTTAACCACCTTTTGGTACTCCTTTCCTACAAGTCAATTTTGGGCCACATTTTGGCTCTAATCAATCATGTAAGTGACTTATCACCATATTAGAGTCATTTTGCACCTTATAAGAGTCACTTGCCATCATATATTGGTACAATTAACATATTAACATCATATACGTCCAATTAGAAATCCTTTTACCACCTCTTAGTGCCACATTCATACAAGTCAATTTTGATCCACGTTTTGGTTCTAATTAACCATGTAAGTCACTTTTCACCATATTAGGGTCATTTTGCACCCTATATGAGTAACTTTCCAACATTTATTTATACAATTAAGATGTTAACATCATATACATCCGAATTGACATCCTTTTACCACCTCTTGATTCCACTTTCATACAGGTTAATTTTGTTTCAGATTTTGTTTCTAATCAACCATGTAAGTCACTTTTCACCATATTAGAGTCACTTTGCACCTTATAAGAGTCACTTTTCACCATATATACAACAATTAACATGTTAACATAATATACATCCAATTTGACATCCTTTTACCACCTATTAATGCCACTTTCATACAAGTTAATTTTATTCCACATTTTGGCTCTAATCAACCATGTAAAGTCACTTTTCACCATATTAGAGTCACTTTGCACCCTATAAGAGTCACTTTCCCCATATATTGATACAATTAACATGTTAACATCATGTATATGCAATTAAACATCCTTTAACCACCTTTTGGTACCCCTTTCCTACGAGTCAATTTTGGGCCACATTTTGGCTCTAATCAATCATGTAAGTGACTTATCACCATATTAGATTCACTTTGCACCTTATAAGAGTCACTTGCCATCATATATTTGTACAATTAACATGTTAACATCATATACATCCAATTAGAAATCCTTTTACCACCTCTTTGTGCCACATTCATACAAGTCAATTTTGGTCCACATTTTGTTTCTAATAAACCATGTAAGTCACTTTTCACCATATTAGGGTCATTTTGCACCCTATATGTGTCACTTTCCACCATATATTTATACAATTAACATGTTAACGTCATATACATCCGAATTGACATCCTTTTACCACCTCTTAATTCCACTTTCATACAGGTCAATTTTGTTCCACATTTTGGTTCTAATCAAACATGTAAGTCACTTTTCACCATATTAGAGTCACTTTGCACCTTATAAGAGTCACTTTCCACCATATACACAACAATTAACATGTTAACATTATATACATCCAATTTCACATCCTCTTACCACCTATTAATGCCACTTTCATACAAGTTAAATTTGTACCACATTTTGGCTATAATCAACCATGTAAGTCACTTTTCACCATATTAGAGTCACTTTGCAGCCTATAAGAGTCACTTTCCACCATATATACAACAATTAACATGTTAACATCATATACAACCAATTTAACATCCTTTTACCACCTATTAATGCCACTTTCATAAAAGTTAATTTTATTCCATATTTTGGCTCTAATCAACCATATAAGTCACTTTTCACCATATTAGAGTCACTTTGCACCCTATAAGAGTCACTTTCCCCATATCTTAATACAATTAACATGTTAACATCATGTACATGCAATTAAACATCCTTTAACCACCTTTTGGTACTCCTTTCCTACAAGTCAATTTTGGGCCACATTTTGGCTCTAATCAATCATGTAAGTGACTTATCACCATATTAGAGTCACTTTGCACCTTATAAGAGTCACTTGCCATCATATATTGGTACAATTAACATATTAACATCATATACGTCCAATTAGAAATCCTTTTACCACCTCTTAGTGCCACATTCATACAAGTCAATTTTGGTCCACGTTTTGGTTCTAATTAACCATGTAAGTCACTTTTCACCATATTAGGGTCATTTTGCACCCTATATGAGTCACTTTCTAACATGTATTTATACAATTAACATGTTAACATCTTATACATCCGAATTGACATCCTTTTACCACCTCTTGATTCCACTTTCATACAGGTTAATTTTGTTTCAGATTTTGTTTCTAATCAACCATGTAAGTCACTTTTTACCATATTAGAGTCACTTTGCACCTTATAAGAGTCACTTTTCAACATATATACAACAATTAACATGTTAACATCATATACATCCAATTTGACATCCTTTTACCACCTATTAATGCCACTTTCATACAAGTTAATTTTATTCCACCTTTTGGCTCTAATCAACCATGTAAAGTCACTTTTCACCATATTAGAGTTACTTTGCACCCTATAAGAGTCACTTTCCCCATATATTGATACAATTAACATGTTAACATCATGTATATGCAATTAAACATCCTTTAACCACCTTTTGGTACCCCTTTCCTACGAGTTAATTTTGGGCCACATGTTGGCTCTAATCAATCATGTAAGTGACTTATCACCATATTAGATTCACTTTGCACCTTATAAGAGTCACTTTCCATCATATATTGGTACAATTAACATGTTAACATCATATACATCCAATTAGAAATCCTTTTACCACCTCTTTATGCCACATTCATACAAGTCAATTTTGGTCCACATTTTGGTTCTAATAAACCATGTAAGTCACTTTTCACCATATTAGGGTCATTTTGCACCCTATGTTTGTCAGTTTCCACCATATATTTATATAATTAACATGTTAACATCATATACATCCGAATTGACATCCTTTTACCACCTCTTAATTCCACTTTCATACAGGTCAATTTTGTTCCACATTTTGGTTCTAATCAAACATATAAATCACTTTTCACCATATTAAAGTCACTTTGCACCTTATAAGAGTCACTTTCCTTCATATATACAACAATTAACATGTTAACATCATATACATCCAATTTCACATCCTCTTACCACCTATTAAAGCCAATTTCATACAAGTTAATTCTGTACCACATTTTGGCTTTAATCAACCATGTAAGTCACTTTTCACCATATTAGAGTCACTTTGCAGCCTATAAGAGTCAATTGCCACCATATATACAATAATTAACATGTTAACATCATATACATCCAATTTGACATCCTTTTACTACCTATTAATTCCACTTTCATAAAAGTTAATTTTATTCCACATTTTGGCTCTAATCAACCATATAAGTCACTTTTCACCATATTAGAGTCACTTTGCACCCTATAAGAGTCACTTTCCCCATATATTAATACAATTAACATGTTAACATCATGTACATTGAATTAAACATCCTTTAACCATCTTTTGGTACTCCTTTCCTACAAGTCAATTTTGGGCCACATTTTGGCTCTAATCAATCATGTAAATGACTTATCACCATATTAGAGTCACTTTGCACCTTATAAGAGTCACTTGCCATCATATATTGGTACAATTAACATATTAACATCACATACATCCAATTAGAAATCCTTTTACCACCTCTTAGTGCCACATTCATACAAGTCAATTTTGGTCCACGTTTTGGTTCTAATTAACCATGTAAGTCACTTTTCACCATATTAGGGTCATTTTGCACCCTATATGAGTCACTTTCCACCATGTATTTATACAATTAACATGTTAACATCATATACATCCGAATTGACATCCTTTTAACACCTCGTGATTCCACTTTCATACAGGTCAATTTTGTTCCACATTTTGGTTCTAATCAAACATGTAAGTCACTTTTCACCATATTAGAGTCAATTTGCACCTTATAAGAGTCACTTTCCACCATATATACAACAATTAACATGTTAACATCATATACATCCAATTTCACATCCTCTTACCACCTATTAAAGCCACTTTCATACAAGTTAATTTTGTACCACATTTTGGCTCTAATCAACCATGTAAGTCACTTTTCACCATATTAGAGTCACTTTGCAGCCTATAAGAGTCACTTTCCACCACATATACAACAATTAACATGTTAAAATCATATACAACCAATTTAACATCCTTTTACCACCTATTAATGCCACTTTCATAAAAGTTAATTTTATTCCACATTTTGGCTCTAATCAACCATATAAGTCACTTTTCACCATATTAGAGTCACTTTGCACCCAATAAGAGTCACTTTCCCCATATCTTAATACAATTAACATGTTAACATCATGTACATGCAATTAAACATCCTTTAACCACCTTTTGGTACTCCTTTCCTACAAGTCAATTTTGGGCCACATTTTGGCTCTATTCAATCATGTAAGTGACTTATCACCATATTAGAGTCACTTTGCACCTTATAAGAGTCACTTGCCATCATATATTGGTACAATTAACATATTAACATCATATACGTCCAATTAGAAATCATTTTACCACCTCTTAGTGCCACATTCATACAAGTCAATTTTGGTCCACGTTTTGGTTGTAATTAACCATGTAAGTCACTTTTCACCATATTAGGGTCATTTTGCACCCTATATGAGTCACTTTCCAACATGTATTTATACAATTAACATGTTAACATCTTATACATCCGAATTGACATCCTTTTACCACCTTTTGATTCCACTTTCATACAGGTTAATTTTGTTTCAGATTTTGTTTCCAATCAACCATGTAAGTCATTTTTCACCATATTAGAGTCACTTTGCACCTTATAAGAGTCACTTTTCAACATATATACAACAATTAACATGTTAACATCATATACATCCAATTTGACATCCTTTTACCACCTATTAATGCCACTTTCATACAAGTTAATTTTATTCCACATTTTGGCTCTAATCAACCATGTAAAGTCACTTTTCACCATATTAGAGTCACTTTGCACCCTATAAGAGTCACTTTCCCCATATATTGATACAATTAACATGTTAACATCATGTATATACAATTAAACTTCCTTTAACCACCTTTTGATACCCCTTTCCTACGAGTCAATTTTGGGCCACATTTTGGCTCTAATCAATCATGTAAGTAACTTATCACCATATTAGATTCACTTTGCACCTTATAAGAGTCACTTGCCATCATATATTGGTACAATTAACATGTTAACATTATATACATCCAATTAGAAATCCTTTTACAATCTCTTAGTGCCACATTCATACAAGTCAATTTTGGCCCATATTTTGGTTCTAATTAACCATGTAAGTCACTTTTCACCATATTCGAGTCATTTTGCACCCTATATGAGTCACTTTCTACCATATATTTATACAATTAACATGTTAACATCATATACATCCGAATTGACATCCTTTTACCACCTCTTAATTCCACTTTCATACAGGTCAATTTTGTTCCACATTTTGGTTCTAATCAAACATGTAAGTCACTTTTCACCATATTAGAGTCAATTTGCACCTTATAAGAGTCACTTTCCACCATATATACAACAATTAACATGTTAACATCATATACATCCAATTTCACATCCTCTTACCACCTATTAAAGCCACTTTCATACAAGTTAATTTTGTACCACATTTTGGCTCTAATCAACCATGTAAGTCACTTTTCACCATATTAGAGTCACTTTGCAGCCTATAAGAGTCACTTTCCACCATATATACAACAATTAACATGTTAAAATCATATACAACCAATTTAACATCCTTTTACCACCTATTAATGCCACTTTCATAAAAGTTAATTTTATTCCACATTTTGGCTCTAATCAACCATATAAGTCACTTTTCACCATATTAGAGTCACTTTGCACCCTATAAGAGTCACTTTCCCCATATCTTAATACAATTAACATGTTAACATCATGTACGTTGAATTAAACATCCTTTAACCATCTTTTGGTACTCCTTTCCTACAAGTCAATTTTGGGCCACATTTTGGCTCTAATCAATCATGTAAGTGACTTATCACCATATTAGAGTCACTTTGCACCTTATAAGAGTCACTTGCCATCATATATTGGTACAATTAACATATTAACATCATATACGTCCAATTAGAAATCCTTTTACCACCTCTTAGTGCCACATTCATACAAGTCAATTTTGGTCCACGTTTTGGTTCTAATTAACCATGTAAGTCACTTTTCACCATATTAGGGTCATTTTGTACCCTATATGAGTCACTTTCCACCATGTATTTATACAATTACCATGTTAACATCATATACATCCGAATTGACATCCTTTTACCACCTCTTGATTCCACTTTCATACAGGTCAATTTTGTTTCAGATTTTGTTTCTAATCAACCATGTAAGTCACTTTTAACCATATTAAAGTCACATTGCACCTTATAAGAGTCACTTTTCACCATATATACGACAATTAACATGTTAACATCATATACATCCAGTTTGATATCCTTTTACCACCTATTAATGCCACTTTCATACAAGTTAATTTTATTCCACATTTTGGCTCTAATCAACCATGTAAAGTCACTTTTCACCATATTAGAGTCACTTTGCACCCTATAAGAGTCACTTTCCCCATATATTGATACAATTAACATGTTAACATCATGTATATGTAATTAAACATCATTTAACCACCTTTTGGTACCCCTTTTCTACGAGTCAATTTTGGGCCACATTTTGGCTCTAATCAATCATGTAAGTGACTTATCACCATATTAGAGTCACTTTGCACCTTATAAGAGTCACTTGCCATCATATATTGGTACAATTATTATGTTACCATCATATACATCCAATTAGAAATCCTTTTACCACCTCTTAGTGCCACATTCATACAAGTCAATTTTGGTCCATATTTTGGTTCTTATTAACCATGTAAGTCACTTTTCACCATATTAGGGTCATTTTGCACCCTATACGAGTCACTTTCAACCATATATTTATACAATTAACATGTTAACATCATATACATCCGAATTGACATCCTTTTACCACCTCTTAATTCCACTTTCATACAGGTCAATTTTGTTCCACATTTTGCTTCTAATCAAATATGTAAGTCACTTTTCACCATATTAGAGTCACTTTGCACCTTATAAGAGTCACTTTCCACCATATATACCACAATTAACATGTTAACATCATATACATCCAAATTCACATCCTCTTACCACCTATTAAAGCCACATTCATACAAGTTAATTTTGTACCACATTTTGGCTCTAATCAACCATGTAAGTCACTTTTCACCATATTAGAGTCACTTTGCACCCTGTAAGAGTCACTTTCCACCATATATATAACAATTAACATGTTAACATCATATACATCCAATTTGACATCCTTTTACCACCTATTAATGCCACTTTCATACAAGTTAATTTTATTCCACATTTTGGCTATAATCAACCATATAAGTCACTTTTCACCATATTAGAGTCACTTTGCACCATATAAGAGTCCCTTTCCCCATATATTAATAGAATTAACATGTTAACATCATGTACATGCAATTAAACATCCTTTAACCACCTTTTGGTACTCCTTTCCTACAAGTCAATTTTGGGCCACATTTTAACTCTAATCAATCATGTAAGTGACTTATCACCATATTAGAGTCACTTTGCACCTTATAAGAGTCACTTGCCATCATATATTGGTACAATTAACATATTAACATCATATACGTACAATTAGAAATCCTTTTACCACCTCTTTGCCACATTCATACAAGTCAATTTTGGTCCACCTTTTGGTTCTAATTAACCATGTAAGTCACTTTTAACCATATTAGGGTCATTTTGCACCCTATATGAGTCACTTTCCACCATGTATTTATACAATTAACATGTTAACATCATATACATCCGAATTGACATCCTTTTACCACCTCTTGATTCCACTTTCATACAGGTCAATTTTGTTTCAGATTTTGTTTTTAATCAACCATGTAAGTCACTTTTCACCATATTAGAGTCACTTTGCACCTTATAAGAGTCACTTTTCACCATATATACAACAATTAACATGTTAACATCATATACATCCAGTTTGACATCCTTTTACCACCTATTAATGCCACTTTCATACAAGTTAATTTTATTCCACATTTTGGCTCTAATCAACCATGTAAAGTCACTTTTCACCATATTAGATTCACTTTGCACCCTATAAGAGTCACTTTCCCCATATATTGATACAATTAAACATCCTTTAACCACCTTTTGGTACCCCTTTCCTACGAGTCAATTTTGGGCCACATTTTGGCTCTAATCAATCATGTAAGTGACTTATCACCATATTAGAGTCACTTTGCACCTTATAAGAGTCACTTGCCATCATATATTGGTACAATTAACATGTTACCATCATATACATCCAATTAGAAATCCTTTTACCACCTCTTAGTGCCACATTCATACAAGTCAATTTTGGTCCACATTTTGGTTCTAATTAACCATGTAAGTCACTTTTCACCATATTAGGGTCATTTTGCACCCTATACGAGTCACTTTCCACCATATATTTATACAATTAACATGTTAACATCATATACATCCGAATTGATATCCTTTTACCACCTCTTAATTCCACTTTCATACAGGTCAATTTTGTTCCACATTTTGGTTCTAATAAACCATGTAAGTCACTTTTCACCATATTAGAGTCACTTTGCACCCTATAAGAGTGACTTTCCACCATATATATACAACAATTAACATGTTAACATCATATACATCCAATTTGACATCCTTTTGCTACCTATTAATGCCACTTTCATAAAAGTTAATTTTATTCCACATTTTCGCTCTAATCAACCATATAAGTCACTTTTCACCATATTAGAGTCACTTTGCACCCTATAAGAGTCACTTTCCCCATATATTGATACAATTGACATGTTAACTTCATGTACATGCAATTAAACATCCTTTAACCACCTTTTGGTACCCCTTTCCTACAAGTCAATTTTGGGCCACATTTTGGCTCTAATCAATGATGTAAGTGACTTATCACCATATTAGAGTCACTTTGCACCTTAAAAGAGTCACTTGCCATCATATATTGGTACAATTAACATGTTAACATCATATACATCCAATTAGAAATCCTTTTACCACCTTTTTGTGCCACATTCATACAAGTCAATTTTGGTCCACGTTTTGGTTCTAATTAACCATGTAAGTCACTTTTCACCATATTAGGGTCATTTTGCACACTATATGAGTCACTTTCCACCATGTATTTATACAATTAACATGTTAACATCATATACATCCGAATTGACATCCTTTTACCACCTCTTGATTCCACTTTCATACAAGTCAATTTTGTTTCAGATTTTGTTTCTAATCAACCATGTAAGTCACTTTTCACCATATTAGAGTCACTTTGCACCTTATAAAGGTCACTTTTCACCATATATACAACAATTAACATGTTAACATCATATACATCCAGTTTGACATCCTTTTACCACCTATTAATGCTCTTTCATACAAGTTAATTTTATTCCACATTTTGGCTCTAATCAACCATGTAAAGTCACTTTTCACCATATTAGATTCACTTTGCACCCTATAAGAGTCACTTTCCCCATATATTGATACAATTAACATGTTAACATCATGTATATGCAATTAAACATCCTTTAACCACCTTTTGGTACCCCTTTCCTACGAGTCAATTTTGGGCCACATTTTGGCTCTAATCAATCATGTAAGTGACTTATCACCATATTAGAGTCACTTTGCACCTTATAAGAGTCACTTGCCATCATATAGGTACAATTAACATGTTACCATCATATACATCCAATTAGAAATCCTTTTACCACCTCTTAGTGCCACATTCATACAAGTCAATTTTGGTCCACATTTTGGTTCTAATTAACCATGTAAGTCACTTTTCACCATATTAGGGTCATTTTGCACCCTATACGAGTCACTTTCCACCATATATTTATACAATTAACATGTTAACATCATATACATCCGAATTGACATCCTTTTACCACCTCTTAATTCCACTTTCATACTGGTCAATTTTGTTCCACATTTTGGTTCTAATAAACCATGTAAGTCACTTTTCACCATATTAGAGTCACTTTGCACCCTATAAGAGTGACTTTCCACCATATATATACAACAATTAACATGTTAACATTATATACATCCAATCTGACATCCTTCTGCTACCTATTAATGCCACTTTCATAAAAGTTAATTTTATTCCACATTTTGGCTCTAATCAACCATATAAGTCACTTTTCACCATATTAGAGTCACTTTGCACTCTCTAAGAGTCACTTTCCCCATATATTGATACAATTGACATGTTAACTTCATGTACATGCAATTAAACATCCTTTAACCACCTTTTGGTACCCCTTTCCTACAAGTAAATTTTGGGCCACATTTTGGCTCTAATCAATGATGTAAGTGACTTATCACCATATTAGAGTCATTTTGCACCTTAAAAGAGTCACTTGCCATCATATATTGGTACAATTAACATGTTAACATCATATACATCCAATTATAAATCTTTTTACCACCTCTTAGTGCCACATTCATACAAGTCAATTTTGGTCCACATTTTGGTTCTAATTAACCATGTAAGTCACTTTTCACCATATTAGGGTCATTTTGCACCCTATATGAGTCATTTTCTACCATATATTTATACAATTAACATGTTAACATCATATACATCCGAATTGACATCCTTTTAAAACCTCTTAATTCCACTTTCATACAGGTCAATATTGTTCCACATTTTGGTTCTAATCAAACATGTAAGTCACTTTTCACCATATTAGAGTCACTTTGCACCTTATAAGAGTCACTTTCCATCATATATACAACAATTAACATGTTAACATCATATACATCCTATTTCACATCCTCTTACCACCAATTAAAGCCACTTTCATAAAAGTTAATTTTGTACCACATTTTGGCTCTAATCAACCATGTAAGTCACTTTTCACCATATTAGAGTCACTTTGCACCCTATAAGAGTCACTTTCCACCATATATACAACAATTAACATGTTAATATCATATACATCCAATTTGACATCCTTTTACCACCTATTAATGCCACTTTCATACAAGTTAATTTTATTCCACATTTTGGCTCTAATCAACCATATAAGTCACTTTTCACCATATTAGAGTCACTTTGCACCCTATAATATATTAATACAATTAACATGTTAACATCATATACATGCTACTAAACATCCTTTAACCAGCTTTTGGTACTCCTATCCTACAAGTCAATTTTGGGCCACATTTTGGCCTAATCAATCATGTAAGTGACTTATCACCATATTAGAGTCACTTTGCACCTTATAAGAGTCATTTGCCATCATATATTGGTACAATTAACATGTTAACATCGTATACGTCCAATTAGAAATCCTTTTACCACCTCTTAGTGCAACATTCACACAAGTCAATTTTGGTCCACATTTTGGTTCTAATTAACCATGTAAGTCACTTTTCACCATATTAGGGTCATTTTGTACCCTTTATGAGTCACTTTCCACCATGTATTTATACAATCATATACATCCGAATTGACATCCTTTTACCACCTCTTGATTCCACTTTCATACAGGTCAATTTTGTTTCAGATTTTGTTTCTAATCAACCATGTAAGTCACTTTTCACCATATTAGAGTCACATTGCACCTTATAAGAGTCACTTTTCACCATATATACAACAATTAACATGTGAACATCATATACATCCAGTTTGATATCCTTTTACCACCTATTAATGCCTCTTTCATACAAGTTAATTTTATTCCACATTTTGGCTCTAATCAACCATGTAAAGTCACTTTTTACCATATTAGAGTCACTTTGCACCCTATAAGAGTCACTTTCCCCATATATTGATACAATTAACATGTTAACATCATGTATATGTAATTAAACATCATTTAACCACCTTTTGGTACCCCTTTCCTATGAGTCAATTTTGGGCCACATTTTGGCTCTAATCAATCATGTAAGTGACTTATCACCATATTAGAGTCACTTTTCACCTTATAAGAGTCACTTGCCATCATATATTGGTACAATTAACATGTTACCATCATATACATCCAATTAGAAATCCTGTTACCACCTCTTAGTGCCACATTCATACAAGTCAATTTTGGTCCACATTTTGGTTCTAATTAACCATGTAAGTCACTTTTCACCATATTAGGGTCATTTTGCACCCTATACGAGTCACTTTCCACCATATATTTATACAATTAACATGTTAACATCATATACATTCGAATTGACATCCTTTTTGTAATAACCCCAATTTTTGGGAATTTTTTTTGAAACCCTTATGAATAGTGTTTTTGCTGAATGAGAAAACTTTTCATGCCACACTATGTAGGGGTTCTGATATGGATATTCTGAGATTTTATTAGTACTTTATATGGGATATAAGTGTATGTAAAGATCGTCAGAATCCAAATCCGAACACTTTGATTTTTCCCGGAAATACACTAGATACGGAAAGATTTGAGAAAAAGGTAACAGGATAAAAAGGATTTAAATAAAAGGATTATAGGAGATGATCATAAAAGGAATATAATATATTGAGAAAGGTTAAGGGAACCTAAGTAATAAGATCCCGGGTATGATCCCTCAAACGATAAACGAAAACGAAAGTTAAGCGAACCGTATAACAGATCAGCGGTCATTAGGCAAACGATTAGGAAGTTAATCAAAGGGATTAGTGGGAATGATGTCATCCAACCAATAGAAAGAGGACAAGGAAGGGAGGATGACATCATGAGGATGACATAGGCATGACAAGAAAGGAAGGAGATGTGGTGACTTTTTAACCACACAAATTCAAGGGCAACAAGGTAATTGACTAAATCAAACAAAACAAAAACCTAGCAACCAAGCAAAACAAATCACAAAACACCAAATCCTCCATTTCTTCATGAAGCTCTCGGCTTCTTTCTTAAGAAATGGGAAGTCCAAGCTCCTCCACTTACTATTTAGCAAGGTAATTATCTAAGCTTCCCCATGGATAGTTACATACTTCCTATAAGTTTAAGCTTCTAATTCCAAGCCAATCTTTTTCTATAAATCATGAAAGAAGATGGTGAATAGTGTTTTCAAGAACTAAAATTTGTGTTCTTGAAGTTTTATTTAGATTAAGCTTGGATAAGGGCTTTAAAGGTGATTCCAAGCCATTCTCTTGATTCTCCACTCTCCAAGGAAGGTATAAACTACAAACCTTAGCTTTAGTTTTGAGTAATTAGGATTGAATGTGTTTGATATAGCATATGTGAAGCATGATGCTTGATTGGTTGAAGTTTGGTTGAGTTTGTAGAGATTAGTTGGTTTTGTTGCATTGTTGGAGTTGTAAATCTTGGTAATTAGTTAAAGAACCTAAGTAAAGCCTTTAGTTCATGTGAGGAATAAGTATAAATGGTTAATGTGGATTTGTTGGGGCTGTTATGATGTGGTTTGGAGGGATATTGGTTGTATGATTGATTTGGGGTTGATTTGTGGTTGGTATTGAATGGTTTAAAATTTGGGAAATCGCGTAAACATAGCCGTCGTAACGTCCGATTTTCTGTAGACTGTTTTTGTGCATAACATTAGGACCCGAGAACCCCCTGCTAGATTATGACCACTGCCAGGTTTAGATAGCTCATGTTACGAGCTTCGTTTTGATATGTAGTTCGTTCGATTCCGATGCACGGTTTAGGAGAAACGACCGTTTCAAGTAACGGCGTTTCGCGAACGAAATTTTTTCCCTCGCCTTACTTTGAAACATAGGTTAAAGACCAAAAAGGGTTAATTAATGTATGAAACATTTATGGTAAGTGTGTTAGGCAGTTGGTAAGACACTCGCGAAGGAATCGCTTTAAAACTCGTAAAGGTTAAATTATTAAAAATGGTGGAGCCGAGGGTACCCGAGTGACTTAAGCAAATCAGTAAGCGCAAAACAAGCGTTAGAGTCTAAGTTAGTTAAAGTATAGATTTACAAGTGATTTTGGTTTAATTCCAACTTACTTGTTGTTTATAGGTTACCAGACTCGTCCCGAGCCTTTTATCACCCCAAGTCACTCAGGCAAGTATTCTATCCGTTATACTGTTGTTGTGATGTATACATTTGTATATGCATGATCTTGCGATATATTGTAGCATGTGATATGGTATATATGCATGCCTGTTTCATATTCTTGAAATATATATCTGTTGGTTCAGTTGATAATACCTATGCTAGAGAATAGCGGTAACTTGCATATACCCTTAGTATAGGGACCCAAAGGTGAAAATATTTTTTCTAAAACCGGGAGTCGAGGATCCCGAGTAGATTTTGTATATATGGATATGGATATATATATATATATATATATATATTTATATATATATATATATATGGTTATAGTTTTCCAAACTATTAATCGAATAAGGTTTATTCGATAACTTTAACTTTATTTATTTATTTGAATATTATTTCGAATATTATTCGAGGGCTTATGACTCTTTTATATTATTATTGAATATTATTTGAATATTCATTCGAGGGCTTATGACTCTTTTATATATTATTATTGAATATTATTTGAATATTCATTCGAGGGCTTATGACTCAGTTTATATTATTTAATGAATATTATTTGAATATTCATTTGAGGATCTATGACTCCGATTAATTGCTGAAATATATTCTTTATTTTATTAAAGAATAAGGTGTTAATAATCAAACTTATTTTCGATTATTCAAATAAAGATAATACTTTCATATAAGTATATCTTTGGTTATTTAATACTCGTTTCAAGTATAAGTTTTAATACTTCTACTTCAATTATTTTTATAAAGATTATTCTTTATGGGAATATTATTTAAATAATAATATTCAGTCATTTTCTAAATATTCTGGGGACTGATTTACTTCATTAAATCAGTTTTACTCCAAACACTCTTTAAAGTGTTTTCGAGTCTTCAAAATGATTTTTAAAGTCAGAGCGGATTCCAAAACTCATTTTTATATTTAAGATCTTCCTTTTCAAGGGGATTTAAATACTCGCTCAAAACCTGGGAAATCCGGCTCTGTGGTGTATTTTATATTCGCAACGAGGTTGCAGTTTTGGTAAATGAATTGATTACTTGCCCAACGTTCGGGAAGTAAGCCCATCTAATTGAGTCGGCATAAGCGACAGGCCGGGGTACGGTCTATGAAAGTGTAAGTGGCTGGGTGGCAGTCCATCAACGCGTGAGGGGCCGGGTAACGGTCTAGCGCGAGGTCCTAATGCGGCCAGGGTGATGACCGGTGAGGAATTCATCCATCTACAGTAGAAAAGGTTACTTATTGGTATCTTTGCCTGATCAGCAAGATATATGGTTTATGCCAAAATTCTTTTCCTTTCCAAAATTCATTGGATGTTTCAAACTCTGTTCATACTTTATGATAGGGATAAATAAGTCCTGATTTTATAATTAATGGGCTGCTAGGCCCAATAATAATAAGATGTATAATATTCAGACCAGAAAGGTTAAGTCTGACGGACCAGATTAGGCCTGGTGGAATAAAAGAGGCCCAAAAAGCCCTGATTATTAATTAATTTCGTAATTAATTAATAAGGGAGAAATCAGATGTTGAAAAGAGTCCCGATGAGGATATAAATCCTTAGAGATTAGCCTCAAGGGGACCTGAAAGGATAAGGAATCAACTTCCTACTTCCTAGGACTCCTAAGTCTATCCTAATTCAGAGGCTTATCCACCAAGCCTCCTATACCAAGTCCAATTCAAGGACTCCCGCATCTATATAAGGGGCCTCACCCCACAAATCAGAACTACGTTTTTTGACTTGATCCTTGGCAATCAGCAAGGTACGTAGGCATCTTGTTAAGGCAGATTGAGTCACGAAACACAAGAGCAGTCAAATCGAGCCTTGGAGCTCACGTTCCTTAGTATTAAATACAGCAATAATATATAGTAGTTTTAATCCATAACATTTGGCGCCGTCTGTGGGAAGAACGGAACAACAACCATGGCGAGAACACGGAGAACAACCAGCACTCTGGAGGAGGGAACACCATCAGGGACAACCCAGGTGATTTCATCAACCGTGGAGGTTCCTCCCCATTCAACTTATGCATCTACTCAGGGGGAAGCCCAGACGGGGGCAACTCATCCTCAGCCACAAGGGACAACTCCCCCGACTATTCAAGGTACGAATCCTCAAGTTCAACAAATACATATACCTGTGAATTCTCGACCCGTCGGGTATGAATACTCAACTATTGTTACTACTAACCCCCCTTATGGGATGCCCCTTCACCCTGAGGTTGGAGGAAGTGGATATGCTGGGCGAAGCGAAGCACGAGGGCGGTCGCCCCCCTATATACGAGGTTTGGATCCTATCCCTGAGGATCGGGAATTTTCTGGTCCATACACTGAGAGAGACTCCGAATCTTCGGATGATGAAGTGGCCCCGAGAAGGAGGCGTCCTGGAAAAGAGCCAATGGCCGATGGAAGGCAACGCCCCCAAAGCACCCCAGGGGCGAATCCCCAAGAAGTGCAGGAAAAGATCAGGGCTCATGAGGCTGAAATCCAAAGGCTGAGGCGTGATTTGGAGGCTCACCAAGCCACCAGACCCCACATACCTCCTAGGGGGAGAAATCCTCCTCCTATCATAGACCTGGATGGTCCGGCAAGAAGAAGGGCTGCTGTCCCAAGAACTGATCCAAGCAATCTCCTTCCCCTTGGAGATCCTGATGATCCAACTCCACCCTTCACAGAAGAGATAATGAATGCCCATATCTCAAGAAAATTTAAGATGCCCACTATCAAAGCCTATGATGGCACGGGAGACCCCGCTAATCATGTTAGGACATTCTCTAATGCACTGCTGCTGCAACCCGTGAATGATGCTATAAAATGTCGGGCCTTCCCTCAAACCCTGTCGGGTATGGCTCAAAGATGGTACAGTCGCCTACCCCCAAATTCTATTGGATCATTCAGAGAATTAAGTCAGGCTTTTATTAAGCAATTCATCAGTGGAAGAGTCCATGAGAAAAGTTCAGCATCTCTTATGAGTCTTGTGCAGGGAGCTAAAGAATCCTTAAGAGATTACCTAAATCGTTTTACAAAGGAGGCTTTAAAAGTCCCAGACCTTGATGATAAGGTAGCCATGATAGCACTGCAACAAGGAACTAGGGATGAGTTTTTCAAGATGTCTTTGGCCAAACGACCCCCTGAGAGCATGTTGCAGCTCCAAGAGAGGGCAGGGAAGTATATCAAGGTTGAAGAGAGTATGAGGAAGACCGTAGTAAGTAATGAGCCCACTGGAGGCAAGAAACGAAAAACTGATTTGGAGTATATCGCTAAGGATAAGTATCCTAGAACTGAACAAAACCCTGATTCAACCCCCAAGAAGGGAGGACCTGGGCAAAAGTTCACTGAATACGCTAAGCTGAATGCCCCCAGAAGTCAGATTTTGATGGAGATTGAGAAAGACAGAGATATTCGCTGGCCTAAGCCCTTGAAGGCTGATCCCGCCAAGCTAGATAAGGGCAAGTATTGCAGGTTTCACAAAGATGTTGGCCATGACACCGATGAGTGTAGGCAGTTGAAAGATGAAATTGAGTTTTTGATTCGGAAAGGAAGGCTGAACAAGTATACTGGAGATGGAGGAGACAGAAATAACAATGGAAGGAAGAACTTTGAAGATCGTAGGAGGGACCAAGATGATCAGGGGCGGAATCCCCAACCTAGAGGACCAGTTATAAACACCATTTATGGAGGGCCGAGACCTCGAGGGCCTGTGATAAACACGATCTTTGGAGGTCCAACTGCTGCTGGATTGTCCAAAAATTCCAGAAAGGCATATACTAGAGAGGTTATGCATATTGTTGGAGAAGCCCCGAAGAGGGCCAGGACAGAAGTAACATTGGCTTTTGATGATTCCGACCTAGAGGGTGTGAAGTTTCCCCATGACGACCCGCTGGTCATAACGCCGATAATAGGAAATAGCCCGGTTAAGAGGGTCCTTGTGGATAATGGTGCTTCTGTGGATATCTTGCTCCACGACACCTTTCTAAGGATGGGGTATAACGACTCCCAGTTGACACCAACCGACATGCCGATATATGGATTTGCTGGAGTAGAATGTCCTGTGGAAGGGATAATTAAATTACCAACCACCATAGGTACGGAGCCAAGGCAAGCAACGCAGATGCTGGATTTTGTGGTGGTAAAGGCTAGTTCAACTTATAATGCTATCATGGGGAGAACAGGGATACATGCCTTCAAGGCAGTCCCCTCTTCCTACCATTCAGTCATGAAGTTTCCCACCCGAAACGGGATTGGAGAAGAGAGGGGAGATCAAAAAATGGCTAGAAGCTGTTATGTGGCCTCTTTGAGGGCAGATGGAGTCGGGGGGCAGGTTCTTCCTATTGAAGATATGGATGTTCGAGAAAATGATGAGAATAGAGGAAGGCCAGCAGAAGAATTGGATTCGGTTCCTTTAGATCCCAAGAATCCTGAGAGGATGACTTTTATTGGAGCTACATTAGAGGAGCCCCTTAGAGGGAAGTTAGTGAAATTTTTGCAAGAAAATAGTGATGTGTTTGCATGGTCAGCAGCTGATATGCCAGGCATAGACCCGGGGTTAATTACCCACAAGTTAAACGTGGATCCAAGCCGGAAGACAGTAAAACAAAAGAAAAGAAATTTTGCCCCGGAAAGACAAGAGGCTATAAAGCAGGAAGTGGAAAAGCTCTTAGAGGCTGGTTTCATTGAGGAGATTCAATTTCCGGAGTGGTTAGCAAACCCTGTAATGGTGAAGAAGGCTAATGGAAAGTGGAGGATGTGTATAGACTTCACCGATCTGAATGATGCATGTCCCAAAGACTGTTTTCCGCTGCCTAGAATTGATACTTTGATTGATGCCACCGCTGGACATGAGATGCTGAGTTTCATGGATGGATTTAGCGGATACAACCAGATCAAAATGCATAAGGATGACATTCCAAAGGTATCATTTATCACTGACTTTGGTGTTTATTGTTATCTTGTTATGGCGTTTGGTCTCAAGAATGCAGGAGCCACCTATCAAAGGTTGGTGAATAAAATTTTTAAAGATCTTATTGGGAAGACTATGGAAGTCTATGTTGATGACATGCTAGTCAAGAGTCTAGTAAAGACTGATCATATAACCCATTTGAGGGAAGCTTTTGAGGTCCTGAGGTACCACAAGATGATGTTGAATCCCACGAAGTGTGCTTTCGGAGTAGGATCTGGAAAATTCTTGGGATTGATGGTCTCAAAGAGGGGAATTGAGGCTAACCCCGATAAAATAAAGGCAATCCTGGACATGGAACCCCCAAAAACTGTCAAGGATGTTCAGAAACTCACAGGAAGGGTTGCTGCGCTAGGACGATTCATCTCCAAGTCAGGAGACAAGTGCTTGTCATTCTTCAAGTCATTAAAGAACATTAAAGACTTTGTATGGAGTGAGGAAAATCAGAAGGCGTTTGAAGAGTTAAAGAAGTATATGGGCCAGGCCCCGTTGTTGGCCAAGCCAGTTCTGAATGAAGTTTTATTTCTGTACTTGGCTGTTTCAGAGAGCGCCTTGAGCGCGGTGTTGGTTAAGGAGGAACTGAAAGTCCAGAAACCCGTATACTATGTCAGCAAAATTTTGCATGGTGCTGAGTTGAATTATTCAACTATTGAGAAATTCGCTCTAGCCTTGGTGATGGCTTCGAGAAAGCTGCGTCCTTATTTTCAGGCTCACCAGATTGAGGTGCTAACGAATCAACCCCTGAGAAACATTATTCATAGTCCCAAGGCAAGTGGGAGATTGATTAAGTGGGCAATAGAGCTGGGAGAGTTCGATCTCAAGTATAAGCCGCGAACGGCGATAAAAGCCCAGGCACTAGCTGACTTCGTGGTGGAATGTACCATACCCAACCAAGAAGTCGGGGGGCAGGAAGATACCATAACTCAAGACAAGGGAGTTGATAATGAAAGCAAGGAGAAGGATGATAAAGAGTATTGGGTTCTCTATTTTGATGGAGCATCAAAAACAAATTCCAGTGGAGCAGGATTGGTTTTGCAAAGCCCTGATGGGTTCTTAATTGAGTATGCTATGAAGTTAGATTTTCCAACCACGAACAATGAAGCAGAGTATGAAGCCCTGATAGCTGGCCTTGGTCTAGCTGGGACACTTAGAGTCAAAAACTTAAAGGTCCGTGGAGACTCGAAGCTGATCATATCCCAGGTAAAGGGAGAATTTGAGGCAAGGGATGATACGATGGCTAAGTATGTCCGCCTAGTAAGGGCTGTGATGACCCAATTTAATGAATGCCATGTTGAACACATTCCAAGGGAAGAAAACGTTAAGGCGGATGCGCTATCAAAGTTCGCTTCGTCTGAGATTGAAGAAAGTTCAGGAAGTGTGTACTTCCGTGTTTTGAAGACACGGAGCATAGATGTTAAGCTAGTGGCTCCCATAGGCTTGGAGACGTCATGGATTGATCCCATCAAGGCTCACATTCAGACCGGTTGGTTGCCGAGTGATGCAACTGAAGCACGAAGGTTAACTGTTCGAGCACTAAGGTACTCTTTGATAGATGGGATTCTGTATAAAAGATCTTTCGTGGTTCCTTACTTAAGGTGTCTCAGGCCCGATGAGGCACGATTGGCTCTTGAGGAAGTGCATGAAGGTATTTGTGGACAACACTTGGGGGGCAGGGCCTTAGCTCATAAGATAACCCGTTTAGGCTTCTATTGGCCAGAAATGATGGCTGAGGCCAAAGAATATGTGAAGAAGTGTGATCGCTGTCAGAAGCATGCACCAGTTGTTAGACAACCCCCCGAGATGCTGACCTCTATCAACTCGCCTATTCCCTTTGCAATGTGGGGGATGGATATTCTAGGGCCTTTTCCTATGGCCACGGCACAAAGGAAGTTTCTGATTGTAGCCATTGATTATTTCACCAAGTGGATTGAAGCCAAACCTTTGGCCAAAATCACAACTAAGCAAGTTGCACAATTCCTGTGGGAAAACATTATGTGCCGATATGGAATTCCCCGTATCCTCGTCACTGACAATGGAACACAATTCAACAATGAGGAATTCAAGAAGTATTGCGAAGAAAATGAAATTGAGTTGCGGTTCACCTCTGTGGCTCACCCGCAAGCCAATGGGCAAGCGGAGGTAGCAAATCGGATAATCCTGGATGGACTAAAGAAGAGGATCGAAAAGTCGAGAAATAATTGGGTAGATGAGATACTTCCCATATTATGGGCCTATAGGACTACCTGTAGAGTCACGACGGATGCAACTCCTTTCATGTTGGCATATGGGGCGGAAGCAGTGGTTCCCGTGGAGATATCACATTCCTCTCCAAGGATTCAGGCTTTCGATGAGAAAGAAAATGAGGAAGGGCAGAGATTAGCCCTGGATTTAATTGATGAAGTGCGAGATAAAGCACATGCAAAAATAGTAGAATATCAGAAAAAAGCTTCATTCTACTACAACCTAAGGGTTAAGGAAAGGTTTTTTAAACAAGGCGATCTAGTCTTGAGGAAGATAGAAGCATCTGGTGTTGGACAAAAAGGGAAGCTTGCCCCAAATTGGGAAGGGCCGTACAGAGTCAAGAGCGTTCAAGGTAGAGGAACCTACAAGCTCGAGACTATGGATGGTTTTGAAGTCCCGAGGACCTGGCACGCACAAAACCTGAAGGTTTACTACGTGTAAGATAGGCGAAGTACGATTCTCACTTGTCATTGTGACAAGTAGGTTTAAAAGCACCTGGAAGCTTTGCTTGCGTAGGATTTTATATTTCAGTAGAATTCACATTGTCTAGTTATTATTGATTAGGGTCGAACCCATGCTATGTAAGGTTTTAAAAAACCAGACTTCATACTAAAGAGTTTGAAATTATTTCAATTCAAGGATGTTTAAGGCTCAAATGCATATTAAACAGAAAGAGGCAAGAAAAACAACATATAAAACATAAGCCCCGAAGGGTAATAAGTTTTGAATACAATTAAGTCAATACAATAAGACAAGCCATGCAAGGCTGAAAAAGCTCTAAGGAGCTGAGGTGCCCTCGGCGTCCATATCATCGTCTTCTCCGCTCTCGCTAGATGTCTCCGTCGTCTCGGAGGAGGAAGAGCTGTCATCCTCAGCAGGTCTGGAAGAAGACTCGGGAGGAGGAAGAAGTGGATCCTGAGGAACATGATCCGAGACAACTACTCGGGTACGAAACCTCTGTAGCAAAGCCTCATCGTCAGGGCAGATGTAGTCCGCCGGGTTAATATCAGGACAAGCCTCGTTCACGGTCCCAAGGGCCGTGTCCCAACCAGTCCTAAAAAACTCGGGAAAGACTGAATCATCCCTAATCCTCATGGATTGGGCAAACTCCTCTGAGTCCAGATAGTTGTCTATAGCCTTATCCTTATCCGCCCGAAGTACCACCAGCTCGGCGTTAGACTCTCCGAGTTCTTCCTCCTTGCGCTTGAGCTTCTTCTCCAGGGTAGCATACTTCTTCTGCTGCCTCCTGAGGGCATTATCGGCCTTATCAGAAGCCCGCTTCCATGATTCGGCTTGCCTCACAGCGCCTTGAAAGTAGGCGTTAGACTGAAACAAAACAATTAACAAAGTATAAGGCAAGAAAGTGCTACAAGAACGAGAAATAAGTTTAAAAAAGAGAAGGCATACCGAAGCCAGAGATTGGGCTCCCATGAGCTTAATCCTCTCAAGGTCAGGGGTGGCCACCACATCAGTAAAGTCCTTTGGAGTCACGCTATGGTAGGACCAATCCCAAGCATGCTTCGTGGAACCTACCACGGTATCCCCTCGGCGGAATCCCCAGAGAGGCTGAAAGGCGCCTGTAGCAGCAGCAGCAGGGGCAGCAGCAGTGATAGGAGCATTATGGCCCTCAGCTCCTTCAGTTGAAGCCTCCCCCATGGGCTCCTTGTGCTTTCTCAAGAAGATAGGCTCTGTCGCCTTTCCTCGGGTGTCTAGGCCTGCTAACCGAGCTTTCTTCATCCTAGCTGTTTCCTCGACCAAGGGGACATTGTCCTCGTTAATCTCCTTAGCAGCTGAAACAAAGCAAAAGACAAAATAAGTGATGTTAATAATGCGTGAAATAAAGAAAAATTGAGAAGGGAAGAGAAATACCCTGTTGAGAAACAGAGGATAGTCCCACATGAATCAAGGAAAACTCTTCTAAAAGAGTCCAGCTGGTGGTGGTGCCATCATCCTGAGTGAGCCCATTATAAATGATAGTTTCTTCAGGAGTTAAGTGAATGGATTTGAGGCTACCATCACTGACCTTCCCGAAGGAAGATCGAAAGAGCGTGCCCCAATCGCCATTCTCCCAACGTAACCCGACGAAACTATTCCTCCAATTTGGATTATTATCCGGAATAGAGGCGCTGTTAAAGATATGTTTGCTTTTGGGCCTTTGTTTGACATAAACCCAGCCACAAATATTGGAAGAACTATTGTAACATTGAAAGACTTTCCTAAAAACGGCTACAGAAAGAGGAAAGCCCTCCCTAAGACAACAAACCATAAAACATAGAATATTCCTCCAGGCGTTTGGAGGAAGCTGACACGGGTTAATTTGTAAGTCAGCCAAAAGATGAGGGATAAAAGGATGAAAAGGGAACCTAAGCCCAGCATTAAGGGCGTCGGTGTAGATGAAGAGAGTATCAGGCCTCCAGTGGCAAGTACGGTCACCACCAGAGACTGGAACTAGTCTAAAGGGAGGAGGGACGTTATAACGAGCATTTAGTTTATTGAAATCTATGTTATGCCAAGTATTACAGTGATTAAAGGAGTCGAGATGTGCAGTGGAAGGATATTCATCCCCCCTAATGTTAATCATATCGATCAAAGACATATACGAAGAACGAATATCGATATCCTTACCTCGTTTTGAAGCCGAGGCTATCTTTGCCGCCCTCTCGGAATTCTTGTCAGCCATTAGAAAGCTAGAAAAAGCCTGAAGGAGAGGTTGGAAAACTAAAGGAGGGATTTGAGAGAGGAAAGGCTAGAAATTTGGAGGAAGGATGAGAAGAAATTTGTTAGAAGTTGTAAAATGAAATGAGAGGTGTGAAGAAATAAAACTCTCACCCCACCTTTATATAGCCAAGGAAGAAGGATAATGGGCCTTAAAAAAGCCCATTTGGGCCCAAAACTTAGAAGGTTCTGGAATAATCCAGGAAGTTCTAGCAAAAATCAGAGGAAAATTAAAGTTTTTGAAGAATCTGGAAGAATCCAGAAAAACCCTAGAAGGATTTGGAATTTGGGCTTAGAAAATGAAAGCCCATCTCAGAAAAGGGCCTAATTTTAGAAAAATCAAGCCATGTTGAGGCCCAAATGATGTTTAAGAAAAAAGAAGTGGGAAGGGAGCCCAGTTAAAGCAATGGGCCAATTGCAAAAAACTAGTTGGACCAAGGAAAATGGGCCAAGGTTTTTTCTATTGTAGCCCAGGAAAAAGGGTAGGCCAAATTAGAGAATAGGCCCAGTTAAAATGGGCCCAAGTCTTAGCCCAGAATTGAGAATCCAAGGATATACAAAAAATATATATGTATTCTTGAACCTTTCGAAGAGAAAACACAGAAAAATCCTGGTCAAAATGTTCCTGCTCGAAAATCCTTCGACCAGGGCTTAGAAGGAAGGTTAATTCGGTCAGAAAGTAAGAATCTTGACCGAAAGGGAAGAAATCCTATTCGAAAAAAAATTTTACTGGTTCGACCAGAATATTTCCTGACACTGTCGACCAGGAATCAAGGTAAAATCCTGGTCGAATAGTACCTGCCCGAAATAGCTTCGACCAAGGCAAGAGATGGTGGTTAATTCGGTCAAAAAATGGGGATCTTGACCGAAAATCTTAACCGAAAATTCCTGGTCGAAAATTGTATTAAAAAAAAAAAAAAAAAAAAAAAAAAAAAAAAAGGAAAAAAGGGAGAGAAAAAAAAAAAAAAAAAAAAAAAAAATATATAGGAAAAAATCCTGGCCGAAATTCGACCAGGAATCTTGCTCGAACCCAACCTGCTCGAAATTCAATCGACCAAGGCATACTGAAGGTTAATTCGACCAGGATCCTGGTCGAATGGATTCCTGGTCGAAAATTGTATTAAAAAAAAAAAAAAAAAAAAAAAAAAAAAAAAAAGGAAAAAGGGAGAGAAAAAAAAAAAAAAGAAGAAAAAATCCTAGAAAATTAAGGAAATCCCTTAAATAATTTCTGAAAAATGGTAATATTTTCAGAAAATTAAGGAAAAATCCAGAAAATTAAGGAAATTCCTTAAATAATTTCTGAAAAATGGTAATATTTTCAGAAAATTAAGGAAAAATCCAGAAAATTAAGGATAAATCCCAGAAATTAGGGAAAAATCCAGAAATTAAGGAAATTCCTTAAATAATTTCTGAAAAATGGTAATATTTTCAGAAAATTAAGGAAAAATCCAGAAAATTAAGGATAAATCCCAGAAATTAGGGAAAAATCCAGAAATTAAGGAAATTCCTTAAATAATTTCTGAAAAATGGTAATATTTTCAGAAAATTAAGGAAAAATCCAGAAAATTAAGGATAAATCCCAGAAATTAAGGGAAAAATCCAGAAAATTAAGGATAAATCCCAGAAATTAAAGGAAAAATCCGGAAATTAAGGATAAATCCCAGAAATTAAGGGAAAAAATCCAGAAAATTAGGGAAAATCCCAGAAAATTAGGGAAAAATTCCTGGAAATTAAGATAATTTCTGAATAAAAGGAAGATTCGTTGTAAATGTGTAGGTCGCTCCACACTTTACGCAAAAACGAAACCCTGTAAGGGAACGAATAGATTTAACTTCTGCGAAACCTAATCAATGTTTCCCAAAAGTTGGGGGGCAAATGATAGGGATAAATAAGTCCTGATTTTATAATTAATGGGCTGCTAGGCCCAATAATAATAAGATGTATAATATTCAGACCAGAAAGGTTAAGTCTGACGGACCAGATTAGGCCTGGTGGAATAAAAGAGGCCCAAAAAGCCCTGATTATTAATTAATTTCGTAATTAATTAATAAGGGAGAAATCAGATGTTGAAAAGAGTCCCGATGAGGATATAAATCCTTAGAGATTAGCCTCAAGGGGACCTGAAAGGATAAGGAATCAACTTCCTACTTCCTAGGACTCCTAAGTCTATCCTAATTCAGAGGCTTATCCACCAAGCCTCCTATACCAAGTCCAATTCAAGGACTCCCGCATCTATATAAGGGGCCTCACCCCACAAATCAGAACTACGTTTTTTGACTTGATCCTTGGCAATCAGCAAGGTACGTAGGCATCTTGTTAAGGCAGATTGAGTCACGAAACACAAGAGCAGTCAAATCGAGCCTTGGAGCTCACGTTCCTTAGTATTAAATACAGCAATAATATATAGTAGTTTTAATCCATAACACTTTACATAATAGAGGTTCCAGGAAATGTTTAAGAGATATATATATGTGGATATATATATGTCGGGACTAAATAAAGTATCTCGTAACTTTATTTCATTCAATAATATTTCAAAGATTGAATCTATTCAAATCTTGTCTTGTAGTCTCATCTATGTGATGAACTTTTGAAACTGATTATAACTTGAACGGTGGTAGTTCAAGTAGTATTGGGAAAGATATAAGTATATTGGGGTATTTGGTAACCTCATCTTTTAAACTTATATCTAATTAATAATTGTCTTATGAATGACAAAGATTTTCAGAAAAATGTTGAAACAAGGTTAGATATATGAGATCACCTTGCAACGATATTTTTTATACAGTTATACACTGGGACTTTGTGTATATTATGCATGGAAGAGGACTTCCAATATTTTGAAAAGTATATATGTATATATACTGAATATTTTGCGACTTCATCGCATTAAGATATCAAACTTGGTTCATTTCTTTTGACCAAGACTTTCATGAGTATTATGAGTAGGCTCATATACTATTAATCATTATACATATTATTTTGGTGGGCTTGCTGCTCACCCTTGCTTTCTTCTTTCATCACACAACATCAGATAGACAAGATGAACCGGACCAAGCTTCCGATTCGCAAGAGGTTAGGAGACGTTCCGCAGTTTTCTAGAAGCACTGATGCCGCCATAGCTGAGGTAGGAACTACCAATAGGCTAGGCTTTCAACTTTTGATGTATCAGATTATGTATATTTATGAATTGTAATAATGGCAAAGAAATGTAAATTTATTCAGAAACCTGTTTAAGGTGTATTGGCATATAATTGTGGAATAAAACGATTTGTGATTATTTTTGGATATTCATCTCTGAGACTATAACTTGTGGTGTGTGTGTTTATTGTGGGGTCAAAGTACAGAGTAGTTGATTATTTATTAAGATTGGGTGTTATTAAGGGAAATGGAACTCGTGACGACCCGGATCCCCGACCCCGGATCTGGGGGTGTTACAGAAATGGTATCATAGCCAAGCGTTATAAACCTCAGAGATGATGGGACGTTAAGATAATAAGTTCACAAAGATAATAAGAACTCTTGCCAAGTTTATAGTCGGGCTACCTAACGTAGTACTGACAGTTAAAACCCTTATGGGAACCCTTATAAATATCGTAATAGGAGCGTAGTTCGTTATCGTATATGGTAGCGGGACTCCGAACCCTGAGGTTGAGGAGCAACAGCGCGATGATGTATTATTACTAATTGGAGATCGGATTGTGGATCCGATAGAGTGTCCTAATGCAGGACCAGATGATGTTGATATTGAGGATGTAGCGGTTGAGGATGTTGTCCTAGAAGGGATAGTTGTTGAGGAGGATCCCATGGAGGATCCTGACAAGATTGGATAAAGGACCACTGATTAATTGATGACCATGGTTAGGTCGACTACCAGAGGTAGGATTGGCCGGCCACTACAGGAGGTTCGTTCAAGTTGTAAAGATAGTAGCCCCTTTAACTCGGCTTACTCGTAAGACTGAGAAGTTCGAATGGACAGAGAAATGCGAGAACAGCTTTCAAGAACTGAAGCAGAGGTTGGTGATGGCCCCTATGCTGGCGTTGCCGGATGGAAAAGGAGATTTTGTGAAGTGTAGTAACGCTTCGCACAAGGGCTTAGGGTGCGTGCTTATGCAGCACGGTAAGGTAATCACGTACATGTCAAGATAATTAAGGTAATATGAAATTCGATATCCCCGCCCATGAGCTTAGGCTCGTGGCAATAGTTTTACCCTAAAGATTGGAGGCACTACTTGTATGGAGAGAAGTGCGAGAATTACCTAAGCCATAAGTGCTCTAGTACATTCTTACGTAGAAAGAGCTCAACATACGCCAGAGGAGGCGGTTAGAGCTAATCAAGAATTATGATTGGGAGATTCTTTATCATTCGGGGAAAGCCAATGTGGTGGCTGATGCCCTTAGTAAAAAGAAGAGACTCAAGATGATAATGTCTTTGGGGGAGTTTATAAGAGATTTTGGAAATAGTAGTGAAGGTAACCGGAGCCGGTACCGAAAAGCTGTTTGAGATTGCAATAGAGACCGAATTATTGGAAAAGAGCATACGGTGCCAGAGGAAGATGATAAGGGAATAATGAGGTATTCCTACAGAAATTGGGTTCCAAAAGTTCAAGAGCTTAAGGATGAGAACTTAGATGAGAGCCATAGTTTGAGGAATAAGATTTAGGGCAAACCCTGAATGTGATAGTCAGGGAGGTTGAAACAAGAAAGAAAGAACCCATAACATAATAGAGTGGAAAACAAGGTTTTTAATGTATAAGATAACCCCGATTATGGGAGAAGGTTGAAACATTTCATACCAAGGAAACAGAAAGTCGAGTAAGGAAAGGAGACCCGAGACGGTACTCCTATACGGCAATTCATGGACCTGTCTAGACAGAACTTAGACTATTATCCCCAACCACCACCTTGAGGAAACAATGTGGTGTGAAATTCTTTCAGGACCTCTAAGTCGCTAAGCTCTCAGAGTTCCAAGGAACAAGCTGGCCCAATCGAGGCAAGAGCCTGGCTAAAGGAAATATAGGAATCATTTGAGATTCTAAATGATTGACGAATCTCAAAAGGACTATTTTGTCACTTACCCTCCTAAGAGAGAGACCACCCGCTGGTGAAAGGCCAAGGAAGGCACGGAGCAAGAGATTATAATAAACTGATTAAAGTTCAGCCAATTGTTTTCGGGAAAGTAATTCCCAAGGTTATGGAATAGTGTAAAAGCTTTAGAGCCAGAACAAAGGCAGACGAGTATGATGAATTATGAATCTAAGTTGTAAAAGTTATCAAGATTTGTTCTGAAGACACGAATCCAGAATGACGGGATGTTTGAAATCAATGCTTATGTTGTGTTGGTTCATGAAATAACGATAAGAGAAAGGAATATAAAGGCAAGAGAGTTTGAGGAATGATAAGGGAGTTGGGTATGAGGAAACCCTAAAGACTCGTAGAAATAGAAATAGAAGAGTATGTAATCGTCAGGATGAGGGTGATTCACCATGAGTTAAAATTGATGGTTGAAGGCATAAGAGTTATGTATATTTTATCCCCTTTAAGTTGGGAGGATTCGAGGAAACCTTGAGGTAATTCGAAGGATAAATAATGAGACGCGGATAGACTGAGGAGACAAGAAAGTAAGAAATTAAGAAAATTGGATGAAGGAAGTGACCTTCAAAAATGGGAAATGTAAGACCGGTGGCTTGATACCCAGGAAGGGATACGCCAGGTATGAAAGATATCCCAACATTGAGGTGACTGTTGAGATAAACAACAAAAGTAAATAAGGAATTATTAAGAAGAAGTTCACGTTGAACACGACCAATATCTTCCAGAACATCCTTGTTATCGTTACCAAATTAGGCAAGACAAGCGGATAACCGTTGTTATCTTTTGGAGGCCATATGGATTGACCTCAATATGAATAAGGATGCTATTAGAAAGTTAGGTATAGACTATTGAGGTGGGAATGATGAATATGATAATCTATCAGGGATATATGACTTTATTTATCCATGGAAGGATGCTTGTACCTTTTTAAAGGTGGAATTAAGGATAGAACATCGGTAACTTAAAATGAATCCTAGGGAACTGCATAAAGGTTGGCATTTCACCCTTAATAGGGATAGTATGAGTTTTGACAGTATGAATTGGAAAGGATTAAGGTAATAATAACCTTTAAGGATCAGTGGAGAAATTTTTCAGAAGTAAATAGACAATGGTTCTAGTATCAGTAAATGGTATTTTGATATGCCCTGTATATAGGGAATACAGGAGGAACGATTGAAGGATAACCTTAGAGGTTTTACAAGGAGAAAGGAAATATTCGAAATTCTCAAGAATAAAAATGTTGATAAAGGAAATATGACGTAATTATATTGATGCCAAGTGAGGCACGTGTTAAACCACGAGAAGGTATGGATCGAACCAGTAATGGTCGAAATTGTTCAGGGCAATTAGGACTTAAGATAGAAGATGTTCTAAGTATGATCGAGAGTCAGTCTTGACAGTGATTAACCTCTAAAGACTGAGGCAATAACTTATGGAAAAATGGTGATTTTTTTTTTACTCATCAGATTTTAAGGAAAACATCTTCACATAAGCTGTGATTGAAATGAGGTAGAAAATTATTTGGAGGTGGTTAAAATGACATTGACTGTAAGGAAATTGTACTATCAGGAAAGGCCAAAGAGGTGGCCGACACTTTAAAGGTAAGAGGATAATTATAGGCACTTGTGCCAAAGGAATACAGTGATGATGGTTAAAAATGTGAAGGTTGAATTATGGTTTGGAAGATTGACATTCCTTCTGATGACTGTGCAATACCCAACCGTAATAGTAGTTGGTAAAGGTTTAATTTGTGTAATCGCCATGAACGGGCTATCTATCTTAGAAGGTCCTATCTTGAGATAAGCCAGGACCATGTTTCAAAAAGGACCAAACAAACCTTTGAGTTAAGTCTTCTATTGAAGGCATATGATTAAGAATGGTATTAACCTGCTATCGGTGCTTTGATTGAAACTCTTCTGCAATTTTATATACTTCATGTCATGTATGTATGTCAGGATCAGGAGTGTACTCCATGAATCATGAATGGTGATTATGTTACCTCCTTAGAAGGATTTGATACGACATGTATGGACTCCGTATGGTTAGCTATTAAGACTTCATGGAAAATGAATGACGACAGTAGGTCAGTGGTGGACCATAGTAAGGCAGCAATGATTGTGCGAGTATTGAGCTGATTATAACCGTGAGAGTTGTATTGGAATGGGTGTTGAGATTGAGTACCACTAATCGGGTCGTGGTAGTGTATAAGTTATCATTGATAGACTAATTAAGTAGAATATCTACCTAGTGAATAATTATTCTTTCTTATCAATAGAGAGTCGTATTATTATACAAGGAAGGTTGCGGTGCAAGCATAGAATTCTAGTAACGATGATGTATAGAATAAGATCCCAGATTCGATTTTCGATGTCGAGGGAGTTTCAAAGGTGATTATGTATAAGCTCGAGGAAGAGTGTGGGTCCATAGAATGATGGACGGGATAGCGAAAATATTTAGGCACGTGAAATGCGATGCTATAACACTTGATGTTGATATAAATATATATATGTTTTGTTCTTCTATGACAAACCTCTATAGTTCAGAGGTAGATTCCAAGCCAGATATTTTATGGCAATAAAATTTTTTTATGAATATACAATTCTCTTCAATTCGTTCTTTTCTCTTCTTTTCATTTCATGTAAGCTGAGAAGAACAACCCTTCCAGAAGGGGAGGTATTGCCGAATGACTATCTATCTGTGTGATAGAAGCCTAGTAGGATACCATCTATTGTTTAATTGCTTGTCAAGTACTAAAGGCTGGCCACCTTCTGTACTAACTATGCGATATAACAAGTGTTCATGATCATAGTGATCTCTCAACAAATTCCTTTACTTCTATTTGATTGATCAAATTTTGGAAAATAGAAACAACTGAAAAAGGAGTAATAAAGTGGTGGTAGTATGCGGAATGGAAACACATTCGTGATACTAAGGTTGACGTGGTTATTAAAAGGTTATAGAACGCTAACGAGCAAAAGTATAACCAGTATAATATTAGGAATGGAAGGTAGTAGCGATTACGAACTGGAAAAGAATGGGTATTGAGAAGCAAAAGCTCTAATGCTAAAAGCTATAATGAGAGTCTGTGCAATAGACTTGAAAGAAATTGGAATGATCACTTAACACGGATTGAGTTTTCTTACGACAATAGATCATATGTCAGTATTGAGATATCGCCTTATGAGATCCTTGAGGGAAGACAATATCGATCTCCCTTATGTTAGGATGAAGTTGTAGAGCGCAAGATGCTCGGACCAGCAGTGGTCTAAAGGACCAAGGATATGATAGATCTAATCAGAGGACGGCTGGTAGTAACCCAAGATGGACATAAGAGGTATGCTGATTTGACTCAAAAAGGACAAAGAGTATGAAATAGGGGACCTAGTAATGTTATAGGTATCCCTTGGAAAGGATTGATGAGGTTCGGAAAGAAAGGAAAGCTAAGTCTACAATTTGTTGGACCCTCGGATATATTAAGACATTTGGGAAGTTAGCATATGAGCTAGCCCTACCCCCGATCATGTAGCAAGTCATAACGTGTTTCACGTATCAATGTTAAGAAAGTGTAATTCGGATGCCAGATAAATAGGGGCATAGGAGCGCATAGGCATGCAACCAGACGTAACCTATATGGAGCAACCAGGAAGGGTATAGATTAAGAAGGAACGAGTGCTTAAGAGAAGGGTTATCAAACTAGTAAGAGTTTGATGGTAGAACCACAATGTGGGAAAATTTACTTGAAAGTTAGAAAGTGTAATGCTGAGAAAGTATCCCTATTCATTTTCTATCTGATTCCGGGACGGAATCCTTTTAAGGAGGGGAGACTGTAATAACCCCAATTTTTGGGAAATTTTTTGAAACCCTTATGAATAGTGTTTTTGCTGAATGAGAAAACTTTTCATGCCACACTATGTAGGGGTTCTGATATGGATATTCTGAGATTTTATTAGTACTTTATATGGGATATAAGTGTATGTAAAGATCGTCAGAATCCAAATCCGAACACTTTGATTTTTCCCGGAAATACACTAGATACAGAAAGATTTGAGAAAAAGGTAATAGGATAAAAAGGATTTAAATAAAAGGATTATAGGAGAGGATCATAAAAGGAATATAATATATTGAGAAAGGTTAAGGGAACCTAAGTAATAAGATCCCGGGTATGATCCCTCAAACGATAAACGAAAACGAAAGTTAAGCGAACCGTATAACAGATCAGCGGTCATTAGGCAAACGATTAGGAAGTTAATCAAAGGGATTAGTGGGAATGATGTCATCCAACCAATAGAAAGAGGACAAGGAAGGGAGGATGACATCATGAGGATGACATAGGCATGACAAGAAAGGAAGGAGATGTGGTGACTTTTTAACCACACAAATTCAAGGGCAACAAGGTAATTGACTAAATCAAACAAAACAAAAACCTAGCAACCAAGCAAAACAAATCACAAAACACCAAATCCTCCATTTCTTCATGAAGCTCTCGGCTTCTTTCTTAAGAAATGGGAAGTCCAAGCTCCTCCACTTACTATTTAGCAAGGTAATTATCTAAGCTTCCCCATGGATAGTTACATACTTCCTATAAGTTTAAGCTTCTAATTCCAAGCCAATCTTTTTCTATAAATCATGAAAGAAGATGGTGAATAGTGTTTTCAAGAACTAAAATTTGTGTTCTTGAAGTTTTGTTTAGATTAAGCTTGGATAAGGGCTTTAAAGGTGATTCCAAGCCATTCTCTTGATTCTCCACTCTCCAAGGAAGGTATAAACTACAAACCCTAGCTTTAGTTTTGAGTAATTAGGATTGAATGTGTTTGATATAGCATATGTGAAGCATGATGCTTGATTGGTTGAAGTTTGGTTGAGTTTGTAGAGATTAGTTGGTTTTGTTGCATTGTTGGAGTTGTAAATCTTGGTAATTAGTTAAAGAACCTAAGTAAAGCCTTTAGTTCATGTGAGGAATAAGTATAAATGGTTAATGTGGATTTGTTGGGGCTGTTATGATGTGGTTTGGAGGGATATTGGTTGTATGATTGATTTGGGGTTGATTTGTGGTTGGTATTGAATGGTTTAAAATTTGGGAAATCGCGTAAACATAGCCGTCGTAACGTCCGATTTTCTGTAGACTGTTTTTGTGCATAACATTAGGACCCGAGAACCCCCTGCTAGATTATGACCACTGCCAGGTTTAGATAGCTCATGTTACGAGCTTCGTTTTGATATGTAGTTCGTTCGATTCCGATGCACGGTTTAGGAGAAACGACCGTTTCAAGTAACGGCGTTTCGCGAACGAAACTTTTTCCCTCGCCTTACTTTGAAACATAGGTTAAAGACCAAAAAGGGTTAATTAATGTATGAAACATTTATGGTAAGTGTGTTAGGCAGTTGGTAAGACACTCGCGAAGGAATCGCTTTAAAACTCGTAAAGGTTAAATTATTAAAAATGGTGGAGCCGAGGGTACCCGAGTGACTTAAGCAAATCAGTAAGCGCAAAACAAGCGTTAGAGTCTAAGTTAGTTAAAGTATAGATTTACAAGTGATTTTGGTTTAATTCCAACTTACTTGTTGTTTATAGGTTACCAGACTCGTCCCGAGCCTTTTATCACCCCAAGTCGCTCAGGCAAGTATTCTATCCGTTATACTGTTGTTGTGATGTATACATTTGTATATGCATGATCTTGCGATATATTGTAGCATGTGATATGGTATATATGCATGTCTGTTTCATATTCTTGAAATATATATCTGTTGGTTCAGTTGATAATACCTATGCTAGAGAATAGCGGTAACTTGCATATACCCTTAGTATAGGGACCCAAAGGTGAAAATATTTTTTCTAAAACCGGGAGTCGAGGATCCCGAGTAAATTTTGTATATATGGATATGGATATATATATATATATTTATATATATATATATATGGTTATAGTTTTCCAAACTATTAATCGAATAAGGTTTATTCGATAACTTTAACTTTATTTATTTATTTGAATATTATTTCGAATATTATTCGAGGGCTTATGCCTCTTTTATATTATTATTGAATATTATTTGAATATTCATTCGAGGGCTTATGACTCTTTTATATATTATTATTGAATATTATTTGAATATTCATTCGAGGGCTTATGACTCAGTTTATATTATTTAATGAATATTATTTGAATATTCATTTGAGGATCTATGACTCCGATTAATTGCTGAAATATATTCTTTATTTTATTAAAGAATAAGGTGTTAATAATCAAACTTATTTTCGATTATTCAAATAAAGATAATACTTTCATATAAGCATATCTTTGGTTATTTAATACTCGTTTCAAGTATAAGTTTTAATACTTCTACTTCAATTATTTTTATAAAGATTATTCTTTATGGGAATATTATTTAAATAATAATATTCAGTCATTTTCTAAATATTCTGGGGACTGATTTACTTCATTAAATCAGCTTTACTCCAAACACTCTTTAAAGTGTTTTCGAGTCTTCAAAATGATTTTTAAAGTCAGAGCGGATTCCAAAACTCATTTTTATATTTAATATCTTCCTTTTTAAGGGGATTTAAATACTCGCTCAAAACCTGGGGAATCCGGCTCTGTGGTATATTTTATATTCACAACGAGGTTGCAGTTTTGGTAAATGAATTGATTACTTGCCTAACGTTCGGGAAGTAAGCCCATCTAATTGAGTCGGCATAAGCGACAGGCCGGGGTACGGTCTATGAAAGTGTAAGTGGCTGGGTGGCAGTCCATCAACGCGTGAGGGGCCGGGTAACGGTCTAGCGCGAGGTCCTAATGCGGCCAGGGTGATGACCGGTGAGGAATTCATCCATTTACAGTAGAAAAGGTTA
Organism: Apium graveolens; assembly: GCF_009905375.1. Taxonomy (NCBI): domain Eukaryota; kingdom Viridiplantae; phylum Streptophyta; class Magnoliopsida; order Apiales; family Apiaceae; genus Apium; species Apium graveolens. The sequence continues at coordinate 34,777 of NW_027418195.1, read as the reverse complement.
CTTATTGGTATCTTTGCCTGATCAGCAAGATATCTGGTTTATGCCAAAATTCTTTTCCTTTCCAAAATTCATTGGATGTTTCAAACTCTGTTCATACTTTACATAACAGAGGTTCCAGGAAATGTTTAAGAGATATATATATGTGGATATATATATGTCGGGACTAAATAAAGTATCTCGTAACTTTATTTCATTCAATAATATTTCAAAGATTGAATCTATTCAAATCTTGTCTTGTAGTCTCATCTATGTGATGAACTTTTGAAACTGATTATAACTTGAACGGTGGTAGTTCAAGTAGTATTGGGAAAGATATAAGTATATTGGGGTATTTGGTAACCTCATCTTTTAAACTTATATCTAATTAATAATTGTCTTATGAATGACAAAGATTTTCAGAAAAACGTTGAAACAAGGTTAGATATATGAGATCACCTTGCAACGATATTTTTTATACAGTTATACACTGGGACTTTGTGTATATTATGCATGGAAGAGGACTTCCAATATTTTGAAAAGTATATATGTATATATACTGAATATTTTGCGACTTCATCGCATTAAGATATCAAACTTGGTTCATTTCTTTTGACCAAGACTTTCATGAGTATTATGAGTAGGCTCATATACTATTAATCATTATACATATTATTTTGGTGGGCTTGCTGCTCACCCTTGCTTTCTTCTTTCATCACACAACATCAGATAGACAAGATGAACCGGACCAAGCTTCCGATTCGCAAGAGGTTAGGAGACGTTCCGCAGTTTTCTAGAAGAACTGATGCCGCCATAGCTGAGGTAGGAACTACCAATAGGCTAGGCTTTCAACTTTTGATGTATCAGATTATGTATATTTATGAATTGTAATAATGGCAAAGAAATGTAAATTTATTCAGAAACCTGTTTAAGGTGTATTGGCATATAATTGTGGAATAAAACGATTTGTGATTATTTTTGGATATTCATCTCTGAGACTATAACTTGTGGTGTGTGTGTTTATTGTGGGGTCAAAGTACAGAGTAGTTGATTATTTATTAAGATTGGGTGTTGTTAAGGGAAATGGAACTCGTGACGACCCGGATCCCCGACCCCGGATCTGGGGGTGTTACACTTTTACCACCTCTTAATTCCACTTTCATACTGGTCAATTTTGTTCCACATTTTGGTTCTAATAAACCATGTAAGTCACTTTTCACCATATTAGAGTCACTTTGCACCCTATAAGAGTGACTTTCCACCATATATATACAACAATTAACATGTTAACATCATATACATCCAATTTGACATCCTTCTGCTACCTATTAATGCCACTTTCATAAAAGTTAATTTTATTCCACATTTTGGCTCTAATCAACCATATAAGTCACTTTTCACCATATTAGAGTCACTTTGCACCCTATAAGAGTCATTTTCCCCATATATTGATACAATTGACATATTAACTTCATGTACATGCAATTAAACATCCTTTAACCACCTTTTGGTACCCCTTTCCTACAAGTCAATTTTGGGCCACATTTTGGCTCTAATCAATGATGTAAGTGACTTATCACCATATTAGAGTCACTTTGCACCTTAAAAGAGTCACTTGCCATCATATATTGGTACAATTAACATGTTAACATCATATACATCCAATTAGAAATCCTTTTACCACCTTTTTGTGCCACATTCATACAAGTCAATTTTGGTCCACGTTTTGGTTCTAATTAACCATGTATGTCACTTTTAACCATATTAGGGTCATTTTGCACCCTATATGAGTCACTTTCCACCATGTATTTATACAATTAACATGTTAACATCATATACATCCGAATTGACATCCTTTTACCACCTCTTGATTCCACTTTCATACAGGTCAATTTTGTTTCAGATTTTGTTTTTAATCAACCATGTAAGTCACTTTTCACCATATTAGAGTCACTTTGCACCTTATAAGAGTCACTTTTCACCATATATACAACAATTAACATGTTAACATCATATACATCCAGTTTGACATCATTTTACCACCTATTAATGCCACTTTCATACAAGTTAATTTTATTCCACATTTTGGCTCTAATCAACCATGTAAAGTCACTTTTCACCATATTAGATTCACTTTACACCCTATAAGAGCCACTTTCCCCATATATCGATACAATTAACATGTTAACATCATGTATATGCAATTAAACATCCTTTAACCACCTTTTGGTACCCCTTTCCTACGAGTCAATTTTGGGCCACATTTTGGCTCTAATCAATCATGTAAGTGACTTATCACCATATTAGAGTCACTTTGCACCTTATAAGAGTCACTTGCCATCATATATTGGTACAATTACCATGTTACCATCATATACATCCAATTAGAAATCCTTTTACCACCTCTTAGTGCCACATTCATACAAGTCAATTTTGGTCCACATTTTGGTTCTAATTAACCATGTAAGTCACTTTTCACCATATTAGGGTCATTTTGCACCCTATACGAGTCACTTTCCACCATATATTTATACAATTAACATGTTAACATCATATACATCCGAATTGACATCCTTTTACCACCTCTTAATTCCACTTTCATACTGGTCAATTTTGTTCCACATTTTGGTTCTAATAAACCATGTAAGTCACTTTTCACCATATTAGAGTCACTTTGCACCCTATAAGAGTGACTTTCCACCATATATATACAACAATTAACATGTTAACATCATATACATCCAATTTGACATCCTTCTGCTACCTATTAATGCCACTTTCATAAAAGTTAATTTTATTCCACATTTTGGCTCTAATCAACCATATAAGTCACTTTTCACCATATTAGAGTCACTTTGCACCCTATAAGAGTCACTTTCCCCATATATTGATACAATTGACATGTTAACTTCATGTACATGCAATTAAACATCCTTTAACCACCTTTTGGTACCCCTTTCCTACAAGTCAATTTTGAGCCACATTTTGGCTCTAATCAATGATGTAAGTGACTTATCACCATATTAGAGTCACTTTGCACCTTAAAAGGGTCACTTGCCATCATATATTGGTACAATTAACATGTTAACATCATATACATCCAATTAGAAATCCTTTTACAACCTCTTTGTGCCACATTCATACAAGTCAATTTTGGTCCACATTTTGGTTCTAATTAACATTTTGGTTCTAATTAACCATGGAAGTCACTTTTAACCATATTAGGGTCATTTTGCACCCTATATGAGTCACTTTCCACCATGTATGTATACAATTAACATGTTAACATCATATACATCCGAATTGACATCCTTTTACCACCTCTTGATTCCACTTTCATACAGGTCAATTTTGTTTCAGATTTTGTTTTTAATCAACCATGTAAGTCACTTTTCACCATATTAGAGTCACTTTACACCCTATAAGAGTCACTTTTCACCATATATACAACAATTAACATGTTAACATCATATACATCCAGTTTGACATCCTTTTACCACCTATTAATGCCACTTTCATACAAGTTAATTTTATTCCACATTTTGGCTCTAATCAACCATGTAAAGTCACTTTTCACCATATTAGATTCACTTTGCACCCTATAAGAGTCACTTTCCCCATATATTGATACAATTAACATGTTAACATCATGTATATGCAATTAAACATCCTTTAACCACCTTTTGGTACCCCTTTCCTACGAGTCAATTTTGGGCCACATTTTGGCTCTAATCAATCATGTAAGTGACTTATCACCATATTAGAGTCACTTTGCACCTTATAAGAGTCACTTGCCATCATATATTGGTACAATTAACATGTTACCATCATATACATCCAATTAGAAATCCTTTTACCACCTCTTAGTGCCACATTCATACAAGTCAATTTTGGTCCACATTTTGGTTCTAATTAACCATGTAAGTCACTTTTCACCATATTAGGGTCATTTTGCACCCTATACGAGTCACTTTCCACCATATATTTATACAATTAGCATGTTAACATCATATACATCCGAATTGACATCCTTTTACCACCTCTTAATTCCACTTTCATACTGGTCAATTTTGTTCCACATTTTGGTTCTAATAAACCATGTAAGTCACTTTTCACCATATTAGAGTCACTTTGCACCCTATAAGAGTGACTTTCCACCATATATATACAACAATTAACATGTTAACATCATATACATCCAATTTGACATCCTTCTGCTACCTATTAATGCCACTTTCATAAAAGTTAATTTTATTCCACATTTTGGCTCTAATCAACCATATAAGTCACTTTTCACCATATTAGAGTCACTTTGCACCCTATAAGAGTCACTTTCCCCATATATTGATATAATTGACATGTTAAGTTCATGTACATGCAATTAAACATCCTTTAACCACCTTTTGGTACCCCTTTCCTACAAGTCAATTTTGGGCCACATTTTGGCTCTAATCAATGATGTAAGTGACTTATCACCATATTAGAGTCACTTTGCACCTTAAAAGAGTCACTTGCCATCATATATTGGTACAAGTAACATGTTAACATCATATACATCCAATTAGAAATCCTTTTACCACCTCTTTGTGCCACATTCATACAAGTCAATTTTGGTCCACGTTTTGGTTCTAATTAACCATGTAAGTCACTTTTAACCATATTAGGGTCATTTTGCACCCTATATGAGTCACTTTCCACCATGTATTTATACAATTAACATGTTAACATCATATACATCCGAATTGACATCCTTTTACCACCTCTTCATTCCACTTTCATACAGGTCAATTTTGTTTCAGATTTTGTTTTTAATCAACCATGTAAGTCACTTTTCACCATATTAGAGTCACTTTGCACCTTATAAGAGTCACTTTTCACCATATATACAACAATTAACATGTTAACATCATATACATCCAGTTTGACATCCTTTTACCACCTATTAATGCCACTTTCATACAAGTTAATTTTATTCCACATTTTGGCTCTAATCAACCATGTAAAGTCACTTTTCACCATATTAGATTCACTTTGCACCCTATAAGAGTCACTTTCCCCATATATTGATACAATTAACATGTTAACATCATGTATATGCAATTAAACATCCTTTAACCACCTTTTGGTACCCCTTTCTTACGAGTCAATTTTGGGCCACATTTTGGCTCTAATCAATCATGTAAGTGACTTATCACCATATTAGAGTCACTTTGCACCTTATAAGAGTCACTTTCCATCATATATTGGTACAATTAACATGTTACCATCATATACATCCAATTAGAAATCCTTTTACCACCTCTTAGTGCCACATTCATACAAGTCAATTTTGGTCCACATTTTGGTTCTAATTAACCATGTAAGTCACTTTTCACCATATTAGGGTCATTTTGCACCCTATACGAGTCACTTTCCACCATATATTTATACAATTAACATGTTAACATCATATACATCCGAATTGACAACCTTTTACCACCTCTTAATTCCACTTTCATACAGGTCAATTTTGTTCCACATTTTGGTTCTAATAAACCATGTAAGTCACTTTTCACCATATTAGAGTCACTTTGCACCCTATAAGAGTGACTTTCCACCATATATATACAACAATTAACATGTTAACATCATATACATCCAGTTTGACATCCTTTTACCACCTATTAATGCCACTTTCATAAAAGTTAATTTTATTCCACATTTTAGCTCTAATCAACCATGTAAAGTCACTTTTCACCATATTAGATTCACTTTGCACCCTATAAGAGTCACTTTCCCCATATATTGATACAATTAACATGTTAACATCATGTATATGCAATTAAACATCCTTTAACCACCTTTTGGTACCCCTTTCCTACGAGTCAATTTTGGGCCACATTTTGGCTCTAATCAATCATGTAAGTGACTTATCACCATATTAGAGTCACTTTGCACCTTATAAGAGTCACTTGCCATCATATATTGGTACAATTAACATGTTACCATCATATACATCCAATTAGAAATCCTTTTACCACCTCTTAGTGCCACATTCATACAAGTCAATTTTGGTCCACATTTTGGTTCTAATTAACCATGTAAGTCACTTTTCACCATATTAGGGTCATTTTGCACCCTATACGAGTCACTTTCCACCATATATTTATACAATTAGCATGTTAACATCATATACATCCGAATTGACATCCTTTTACCACCTCTTAATTCCACTTTCATACTGGTCAATTTTGTTCCACATTTTGGTTCTAATAAACCATGTAAGTCACTTTTCACCATATTAGAGTCACTTTGCACCCTATAAGAGTGACTTTCCACCATATATATACAACAATTAACATGTTAACATCATATACATCCAATTTGACATCCTTCTGCTACCTATTAATGCCACTTTCATAAAAGTTAATTTTATTCCACATTTTGGCTCTAATCAACCATATAAGTCACTTTTCACCATATTAGAGTCACTTTGCACCCTATAAGAGTCACTTTCCCCATATATTGATATAATTGACATGTTAAGTTCATGTACATGCAATTAAACATCCTTTAACCACCTTTTGGTACCCCTTTCCTACAAGTCAATTTTGGGCCACATTTTGGCTCTAATCAATGATGTAAGTGACTTATCACCATATTAGAGTCACTTTGCACCTTAAAAGAGTCACTTGCCATCATATATTGGTACAAGTAACATGTTAACATCATATACATCCAATTAGAAATCCTTTTACCACCTCTTTGTGCCACATTCATACAAGTCAATTTTGGTCCACGTTTTGGTTCTAATTAACCATGTAAGTCACTTTTAACCATATTAGGGTCATTTTGCACCCTATATGAGTCACTTTCCACCATGTATTTATACAATTAACATGTTAACATCATATACATCCGAATTGACATCCTTTTACCACCTCTTCATTCCACTTTCATACAGGTCAATTTTGTTTCAGATTTTGTTTTTAATCAACCATGTAAGTCACTTTTCACCATATTAGAGTCACTTTGCACCTTATAAGAGTCACTTTTCACCATATATACAACAATTAACATGTTAACATCATATACATCCAGTTTGACATCCTTTTACCACCTATTAATGCCACTTTCATACAAGTTAATTTTATTCCACATTTTGGCTCTAATCAACCATGTAAAGTCACTTTTCACCATATTAGATTCACTTTGCACCCTATAAGAGTCACTTTCCCCATATATTGATACAATTAACATGTTAACATCATGTATATGCAATTAAACATCCTTTAACCACCTTTTGGTACCCCTTTCTTACGAGTCAATTTTGGGCCACATTTTGGCTCTAATCAATCATGTAAGTGACTTATCACCATATTAGAGTCACTTTGCACCTTATAAGAGTCACTTTCCATCATATATTGGTACAATTAACATGTTACCATCATATACATCCAATTAGAAATCCTTTTACCACCTCTTAGTGCCACATTCATACAAGTCAATTTTGGTCCACATTTTGGTTCTAATTAACCATGTAAGTCACTTTTCACCATATTAGGGTCATTTTGCACCCTATACGAGTCACTTTCCACCATATATTTATACAATTAACATGTTAACATCATATACATCCGAATTGACAACCTTTTACCACCTCTTAATTCCACTTTCATACAGGTCAATTTTGTTCCACATTTTGGTTCTAATAAACCATGTAAGTCACTTTTCACCATATTAGAGTCACTTTGCACCCTATAAGAGTGACTTTCCACCATATATATACAACAATTAACATGTTAACATCATATACATCCAGTTTGACATCCTTTTACCACCTATTAATGCCACTTTCATAAAAGTTAATTTTATTCCATATTTTAGCTCTAATCAACCATGTAAAGTCACTTTTCACCATATTAGATTCACTTTGCACCCTATAAGAGTCACTTTCCCCATATATTGATACAATTGACATGTTAACATCATGTATATGCAATTAAACATCCTTTAACCACCTTTTGGTACCCCTTTCCTACGAGTCAATTTTGGGCCACATTTTGGCTCTAATCAATCATGTAAGTGACTTATCACCATATTAGAGTCACTTTGCACCTTATAAGAGTCACTTGCCATCATATATTGGTACAATTAACATGTTACCATCATATACATCCAATTAGAAATCCTTTTACCACCTCTTAGTGCCACATTCATACAAGTCAATTTTGGTCCACATTTTGGTTCTAATTAACCATGTAAGTCACTTGTCACCATATTAGGGTCATTTTGCACCCTATACGAGTCAGTTTCCACCATATATTTATACAATTAACATGTTAACATCATATACATCCGAATTGACATCCTTTTACCACCTCTTAATTCCACTTTCATACTAGTCAATTTTGTTCCACATTTTGGTTCTAATAAACCATGTAAGTCACTTTTCACCATATTAGAGTCACTTTGCACCCTATAAGAGTGACTTTCCACCATATATATACAACAATTAACATGTTAACATCATATACATCCAATTTGACATCCTTCTGCTACCTATTAATGCCACTTTCATAAAAGTTAATTTTATTCCACATTTTGGCTCTAATCAACCATATAAGTCACTTTTCACCATATTAGAGTCACTTTGCACCCTATAAGAGTCACTTTCCCCATATATTGATACAATTGACATGTTAACTTCATGTACATGCAATTAAACATCCTTTAACCACCTTTTGGTACCCCTTTCCTACAAGTCAATTTTGAGCCACATTTTGGCTCTAATCAATGATGTAAGTGACTTATCACCATATTAGAGTCACTTTGCACCTTAAAAGGGTCACTTGCCATCATATATTGGTACAATTAACATGTTAACATCATATACATCCAATTAGAAATCCTTTTACCACCTCTTTGTGCCACATTCATACAAGTCAATTTTGGTCCACATTTTGGTTCTAATTAACATTTTGGTTCTAATTAACCATGGAAGTCACTTTTAACCATATTAGGGTCATTTTGCACCCTATATGAGTCACTTTCCACCATGTATTTATACAATTAACATGTTAACATCATATACATCCGAATTGACATCCTTTTACCACCTCTTGATTCCACTTTCATACAGGTCAATTTTGTTTCAGATTTTGTTTTTAATCAACCATGTAAGTCACTTTTCGCCATATTAGAGTCACTTTACACCTTATAAGAGTCACTTTTCACCATATATACAACAATTAACATGTTAACATCATATACATCCAGTTTGACATCCTTTTACCACCTATTAATGCCACTTTCATACAAGTTAATTTTATTCCACATTTTGGCTCTAATCAACCATGTAAAGTCACTTTTCACCATATTAGATTCACTTTGCACCCTATAAGAGTCACTTTCCCCATATATTGATACAATTAACATGTTAACATCATGTATATGCAATTAAACATCCTTTAACCACCTTTTGGTACCCCTTTCCTACGAGTCAATTTTGGGCCACATTTTGGCTCTAATCAATCATGTAAGTGACTTATCACCATATTAGAGTCACTTTGCACCTTATAAGAGTCACTTGCCATCATATATTGGTACAATTAACATGTTACCATCATATACATCCAATTAGAAATCCTTTTACCACCTCTTAGTGCCACATTCATACAAGTCAATTTTGGTCCACATTTTGGTTCTAATTAACCATGTAAGTCACTTTTCACCATATTAGGGTCATTTTGCACCCTATACGAGTCACTTTCCACCATATATTTATACAATTAGCATGTTAACATCATATACATCCGAATTGACATCCTTTTACCACCTCTTAATTCCACTTTCATACTGGTCAATTTTGTTCCACATTTTGGTTCTAATAAACCATGTAAGTCACTTTTCACCATATTAGAGTCACTTTGCACCCTATAAGAGTGACTTTCCACCATATATATACAACAATTAATATGTTAACATCATATACATCCAATTTGACATCCTTCTGCTACCTATTAATGCCACTTTCATAAAAGTTAATTTTATTCCACATTTTGGCTCTAATCAACCATATAAGTCACTTTTCACCATATTAGAGTCACTTTGCACCCTATAAGAGTCACTTTCCCCATATATTGATATAATTGACATGTTAAGTTCATGTACATGCAATTAAACATCCTTTAACCACCTTTTGGTACCCCTTTCCTACAAGTCAATTTTGGGCCACATTTTGGCTCTAATCAATGATGTAAGTGACTTATCACCATATTAGAGTCACTTTGCACCTTAAAAGAGTCACTTGCCATCATATATTGGTACAAGTAACATGTTAACATCATATACATCCAATTAGAAATCCTTTTACCACCTCTTTGTGCCACATTCATACAAGTCAATTTTGGTCCACGTTTTGGTTCTAATTAACCATGTAAGTCACTTTTAACCATATTAGGGTCATTTTGCGCCCTATATGAGTCACTTTCCACCATGTATTTATACAATTAACATGTTAACATCATATACATCCGAATTGACATCCTTTTACCACCTCTTCATTCCACTTTCATACAGGTCAATTTTGTTTCAGATTTTGTTTCTAATCAACCATGTAAGTCACTTTTCACCATATTAGAGTCACTTTGCACCTTATAAGAGTCACTTTTCACCATATATACAACAATTAACATGTTAACATCATATACATCCAGTTTGACATCCTTTTACCACCTATTAATGCCACTTTCATACAAGTTAATTTTATTCCACATTTTGGCTCTAATCAACCATGTAAAGTCACTTTTCACCATATTAGATTCACTTTGCACCCTATAAGAGTCACTTTCCCCATATATTGATACAATTAACATGTTAACATCATGTATATGCAATTAAACATCCTTTAACCACCTTTTGGTACCCCTTTCCTTACGAGTCAATTTTGGGCCACATTTTGGCTCTAATCAATCATGTAAGTGACTTATCACCATATTAGAGTCACTTTGCACCTTATAAGAGTCACTTTCCATCATATATTGGTACAATTAACATGTTACCATCATATACATCCAATTAGAAATCCTTTTACCACCTCTTAGTGCCACATTCATACAAGTCAATTTTGGTCCACATTTTGGTTCTAATTAACCATGTAAGTCACTTTTCACCATATTAGGGTCATTTTGCACCCTATACGAGTCACTTTCCACCATATATTTATACAATTAACATGTTAACATCATATACATCCGAATTGACAACCTTTTACCACCTCTTAATTCCACTTTCATACAGGTCAATTTTGTTCCACATTTTGGTTCTAATAAACCATGTAAGTCACTTTTCACCATATTAGAGTCACTTTGCACCCTATAAGAGTGACTTTCCACCATATATATACAACAATTAACATGTTAACATCATATACATCCAGTTTGACATCCTTTTACCACCTATTAATGCCACTTTCATAAAAGTTAATTTTATTCCACATTTTGGCTCTAATCAACCATGTAAAGTCACTTTTCACCATATTAGATTCACTTTGCACCCTATAAGAGTCACTTTCCCCATATATTGATACAATTGACATGTTAACATCATGTATATGCAATTAAACATCCTTTAACCACCTTTTGGTACCCCTTTCCTACGAGTCAATTTTGGGCCACATTTTGGCTCTAATCAATCATGTAAGTGACTTATCACCATATTAGAGTCACTTTGCACCTTATAAGAGTCACTTTCCATCATATATTGGTACAATTAACATGTTACCATCATATACATCCAATTAGAAATCCTTTTACCACCTCTTAGTGCCACATTCATACAAGTCAATTTTGGTCCACATTTTGGTTCTAATTAACCATGTAAGTCACTTTTCACCATATTAGGGTCATTTTGCACCCTATACGAGTCACTTTCCACCATATATTTATACAATTAACATGTTAACATCATATACATCCGAATTGACATCCTTTTACCACCTCTTAATTCCACTTTCATACAGGTCAATTTTGTTTCCACATTTTGGTTCTAATAAACCATGTAAGTCACTTTTCACCATATTAGAGTCACTTTGCACCCTATAAGAGTGACTTTTCCACCATATATACAACAATTAACATGTTAACATCATATACATCCAGTTTGACATCCTTTTACCACCTATTAATGCCACTTTCATACAAGTTAATTTTATTCCACATTTTAGGCTCTAATCAACCATGTAAAGTCACTTTTCACCATATTAGATTCACTTTGCACCCTATAAGAGTCACTTTCCCCATATATTGATACAATTGACATGTTAACATCATGTATATGCAATTAAACATCCTTTAACCACCTTTTGGTACCCCTTTCCTACGAGTCAATTTTGGGCCACATTTTGGCTCTAATCAATCATGTAAGTGACTTATCACCATATTAGAGTCACTTTGCACCTTATAAGAGTCACTTGCCATCATATATTGGTACAATTAACATGTTACCATCATATACATCCAATTAGAAATCCTTTTACCACCTCTTAGTGCCACATTCATACAAGTCAATTTTGGTCCACATTTTGGTTCTAATTAACCATGTAAGTCACTTGTCACCATATTAGGGTTATTTTGCACCCTATACGAGTCACTTTCCACCATATATTTATACAATTAACATGTTAACATCATATACATCCGAACTGACATCCTTTTACCATCTCTTAATTCCACTTTCATACAGGTCAATTTTGTTCCACATTTTGGTTCTAATAAACCATGTAAGTCACTTTTCACCATATTAGAGTCACTTTGCACCCTATAAGAGTGACTTTCCACCATATATATACAACAATTAACATGTTAACATCATATACATCCGATTTGACATCCTTCTGCTACCTATTAATGCCACTTTCATAAAAGTTAATTTTATTCCACATTTTGGCTCTAATCAACCATATAAGTCACTTTTCACCATATTAGAGTCACTTTGCACCCTATAAGAGTCACTTTCCCCATATATTGATACAATTGACATGTTAACTTCATGTACATGCAATTAAACATCCTTTAACCACCTTTTGGTACCCCTTTCCTACAAGTCAATTTTGGGCCACATTTTGGCTCTAATCAATGATGTAAGTGACTTATCACCATATTAGAGTCACTTTGCACCTTAAAAGAGTCACTTGCCATCATATATTGGTACAATTAACATGTTAACATCATATACATCCAATTAGAAATCCTTTTACCACCTTTTGTGCCACATTCATACAAGTCAATTTTGGTCCACATTTTGGTTCTAATTAACCATGTAAGTCACTTTTCACCATATTAGGGTCATTTTGCACCCTATATGAGTCACTTTCCACCATGTATTTATACAATTAACATGTTAACATCATATACATCCGAATTGACAATCCTTTTACCACCTCTTGATTCCACTTTCATACAAGGTCAATTTTGTTTCAGATTTTGTTTCTAATCAACCATGTAAGTCACTTTTCACCATATTAGAGTCACTTTGCACCTTATAAGAGTCACTTTTCACCATATATACAACAATTAACATGTTAACATCATATACATCCAGTTTGACATCCTTTTACCACCTATTAATGCCACTTTCATACAAGTTAATTTTATTCCACATTTTGGCTCTAATCAACCATGTAAAGTCACTTTTCACCATATTAGATTCACTTTGCACCCTATAAGAGTCACTTTCCCCATATATTGATACAATTAACATGTTAACATCATGTATATGCAATTAAACATCCTTTAACCACCTTTTGGTACCCCTTTCCTACGAGTCAATTTTGGGCCACATTTTGGCTCTAATCAATCATGTAAGTGACTTATCACCATATTAGAGTCACTTTGCACCTTATAAGAGTCACTTGCCATCATATATTGGTACAATTAACATGTTACCATCATATACATCCAATTAGAAATCCTTTTACCACCTCTTAGTGCAAGTCAATTTTGGTCCATATTTTGGTTCTAATTAACCATGTAAGTCACTTTTCACCATATTAGGGTTATTTTGCACCCTATATGAGTCACTTTCCACCATATATTTATACAATTAACATGTTAACATCATATACATCCGAATTGACATCCTTTTACCATCCTCTTAATTCCACTTTCATACAGGTCAATTTTGTTCCACATTTTGGTTCTAATAAACCATGTAAGTCACTTTTCACCATATTAGAGTCACTTTGCACCCTATAAGAGTGACTTTCCACCATATATATACAACAATTAACATGTTAACATCATATACATCCAATTTGACATCCTTCTGCTACCTATTAATGCCACTTTCATAAAAGTTAATTTTATTCCACATTTTGGCTCTAATCAACCATATAAGTCACTTTTCACCATATTAGAGTCACTTTGCACCCTATAAGAGTCACTTTCCCCATATATTGATACAATTGACATGTTAACTTCATGTACATGCAATTAAACATCCTTTAACCACCTTTTGGTACCCCTTTCCTACAAGTCAATTTTGGGCCACATTTTGGCTCTAATCAATGATGTAAGTGACTTATCACCATATTAGAGTCACTTTGCACCTTAAAAGAGTCACTTGCCATCATATATTGGTACAATTAACATGTTAACATCATATACATCCAATTAGAAATCCTTTTACCACCTTTTTGTGCCACATTCATACAAGTCAATTTTGGTCCACGTTTTGGTTCTAATTAACCATGTAAGTCACTTTTCACCATATTAGGGTCATTTTGCACCCTATATGAGTCACTTTCCACCATGTATTTATACAATTAACATGTTAACATCATATACATCCGAATTGACATCCTTTTACCACCTCTTGATTCCACTTTCATACAAGTCAATTTTGTTTCAGATTTTGTTTCTAATCAACCATGTAAGTCACTTTTCACCATATTAGAGTCACTTTGCACCTTATAAGAGTCACTTTTCACCATATATACAACAATTAACATGTTAACATCATATACATCCAGTTTGACATCCTTTTACCACCTATTAATGCCACTTTCATACAAGTTAATTTTATTCCACATTTTGGCTCTAATCAACCATGTAAAGTCACTTTTCACCATATTAGATTCACTTTGCACCCTATAAGAGTCACTTTCCCCATATATTGATACAATTAACATGTTAACATCATGTATATGCAATTAAACATCCTTTAACCACCTTTTGGTACCCCTTTCCTACGAGTCAATTTTGGGCCACATTTTGGCTCTAATCAATCATGTAAGTGACTTATCACCATATTAGAGTCACTTTGCACCTTATAAGAGTCACTTGCCATCATATATTGGTACAATTAACATGTTACCATCATATACATCCAATTAGAAATCCTTTTACCACCTCTTAGTGCCACATTCATACAAGTCAATTTTGGTCCACATTTTGGTTCTAATTAACCATGTAAGTCACTTGTCACCATATTAGGGTTATTTTGCACCCTATACGAGTCACTTTCCACCATATATTTATACAATTAACATGTTAACATCATATACATCCGAATTGACATCCTTTTACCATCTCTTAATTCCACTTTCATACAGGTCAATTTTGTTCCACATTTTGGTTCTAATAAACCATGTAAGTCACTTTTCACCATATTAGAGTCACTTTGCACCCTATAAGAGTGACTTTCCACCATATATATACAACAATTAACATGTTAACATCATATACATCCAATTTGACATCCTTCTGCTACCTATTAATGCCACTTTCATAAAAGTTAATTTTATTCCACATTTTGGCTCTAATCAACCATATAAGTCACTTTTCACCATATTAGAGTCACTTTGCACCCTATAAGAGTCACTTTCCCCATATATTGATACAATTGACATGTTAACTTCATGTACATGCAATTAAACATCCTTTAACCACCTTTTGGTACCCCTTTCCTACAAGTCAATTTTGGGCCACATTTTGGCTCTAATCAATGATGTAAGTGACTTATCACCATATTAGAGTCACTTTGCACCTTAAAAGAGTCACTTGCCATCATATATTGGTACAATTAACATGTTAACATCATATACATCCAATTAGAAATCCTTTTACCACCTTTTTGTGCCACATTCATACAAGTCAATTTTGGTCCACGTTTTGGTTCTAATTAACCATGTAAGTCACTTTTCACCATATTAGGGTCATTTTGCACCCTATATGAGTCACTTTCCACCATGTATTTATACAATTAACATGTTAACATCATATACATCCGAATTGACATCCTTTTACCACCTCTTGATTCCACTTTCATACAAGTCAATTTTGTTTCAGATTTTGTTTCTAATCAACCATGTAAGTCACTTTTCACCATATTAGAGTCACTTTGCACCTTATAAGAGTCACTTTTCACCATATATACAACAATTAACATGTTAACATCATATACATCCAGTTTGACATCCTTTTACCACCTATTAATGCCACTTTCATACAAGTTAATTTTATTCCACATTTTGGCTCTAATCAACCATGTAAAGTCACTTTTCACCATATTAGATTCACTTTGCACCCTATAAGAGTCACTTTCCCCATATATTGATACAATTAACATGTTAACATCATGTATATGCAATTAAACATCCTTTAACCACCTTTTGGTACCCCTTTCCTACGAGTCAATTTTGGGCCACATTTTGGCTCTAATCAATCATGTAAGTGACTTATCACCATATTAGAGTCACTTTGCACCTTATAAGAGTCACTTGCCATCATATATTGGTACAATTAACATGTTACCATCATATACATCCAATTAGAAATCCTTTTACCACCTCTTAGTGCCACATTCATACAAGTCAATTTTGGTCCACATTTTGGTTCTAATTAACCATGTAAGTCACTTTTCACCATATTAGGGTCATTTTGC
Source organism: Apium graveolens (assembly GCF_009905375.1). Classification (NCBI taxonomy): domain Eukaryota; kingdom Viridiplantae; phylum Streptophyta; class Magnoliopsida; order Apiales; family Apiaceae; genus Apium; species Apium graveolens. Next base: position 17,878 of record NW_027418195.1, on the reverse strand, counting down.
ACCCTATACGAGTCACTTTCCACCATATATTTATACAATTAACATGTTAACATCATATACATCCGAATTGACATCCTTTTACCATCTCTTAATTCCACTTTCATACAGGTCAATTTTGTTCCACATTTTGGTTCTAATAAACCATGTAAGTCACTTTTCACCATATTAGAGTCACTTTGCACCCTATAAGAGTGACTTTCCACCATATATATACAACAATTAACATGTTAACATCATATACATCCAATTTGACATCCTTCTGCTACCTATTAATGCCACTTTCATAAAAGTTAATTTTATTCCACATTTTGGCTCTAATCAACCATATAAGTCACTTTTCACCATATTAGAGTCACTTTGCACCCTATAAGAGTCACTTTCCCCATATATTGATACAATTGACATGTTAACTTCATGTACATGCAATTAAACATCCTTTAACCACCTTTTGGTACCCCTTTCCTACAAGTCAATTTTGGGCCACATTTTGGCTCTAATCAATGATGTAAGTGACTTATCACCATATTAGAGTCACTTTGCACCTTAAAAGAGTCACTTGCCATCATATATTGGTACAATTAACATGTTAACATCATATACATCCAATTAGAAATCCTTTTACCACCTTTTTGTGCCACATTCATACAAGTCAATTTTGGTCCACGTTTTGGTTCTAATTAACCATGTAAGTCACTTTTCACCATATTAGGGTCATTTTGCACCCTATATGAGTCACTTTCCACCATGTATTTATACAATTAACATGTTAACATCATATACATCCGAATTGACATCCTTTTACCACCTCTTGATTCCACTTTCATACAAGTCAATTTTGTTTCAGATTTTGTTTCTAATCAACCATGTAAGTCACTTTTCACCATATTAGAGTCACTTTGCACCTTATAAGAGTCACTTTTCACCATATATACAACAATTAACATGTTAACATCATATACATCCAGTTTGACATCCTTTTACCACCTATTAATGCCACTTTCATACAAGTTAATTTTATTCCACATTTTGGCTCTAATCAACCATGTAAAGTCACTTTTCACCATATTAGATTCACTTTGCACCCTATAAGAGTCACTTTCCCCATATATTGATACAATTAACATGTTAACATCATGTATATGCAATTAAACATCCTTTAACCACCTTTTGGTACCCCTTTCCTACGAGTCAATTTTGGGCCACATTTTGGCTCTAATCAATCATGTAAGTGACTTATCACCATATTAGAGTCACTTTGCACCTTATAAGAGTCACTTGCCATCATATATTGGTACAATTAACATGTTACCATCATATACATCCAATTAGAAATCCTTTTACCACCTCTTAGTGCCACATTCATACAAGTCAATTTTGGTCCACATTTTGGTTCTAATTAACCATGTAAGTCACTTTTCACCATATTAGGGTCATTTTACACCCTATACGAGTCACTTTCCACCATATATTTATACAATTAACATGTTAACATCATATACATCCGAATTGACATCCTTTTACCACCTCTTAATTCCACTTTCATACTGGTCAATTTTGTTCCACATTTTGGTTCTAATAAACCATGTAAGTCACTTTTCACCATATTAGAGTCACTTTGCACCCTATAAGAGTGACTTTCCACCATATATATACAACAATTAACATGTTAACATCATATACATCCAATTTGACATCCTTCTGCTACCTATTAATGCCACTTTCATAAAAGTTAATTTTATTCCACATTTTGGCTCTAATCAACCATATAAGTCACTTTTCACCATATTAGAGTCACTTTGCACCCTATAAGAGTCACTTTCCCCATATATTGATACAATTGACATGTTAACTTCATGTACATGCAATTAAACATCCTTTAACCACCTTTTGGAACCCCTTTCCTACAAGTCAATTTTGGGCCACATTTTGGCTCTAATCAATGATGTAAGTGACTTATCACCATATTAGAGTCACTTTGCACCTTAAAAGAGTCACTTGCCATCATATATTGGTACAATTAACATGTTAACATCATATACATCCAATTAGAAATTCTTTTACCACCTTTTTGTGCCACATTCATACAAGTCAATTTTGGTCCACATTTTGGTTCTAATTAACCATGTAAGTCACTTTTCACCATATTAGGGTCATTTTGCACCCTATATGAGTCACTTTCCACCATGTATTTATACAATTAACATGTTAACATCATATACATCCGAATTGACATCCTTTTACCACCTCTTGATTCCACTTTCATACAAGTCAATTTTGTTTCAGATTTTGTTTCTAATCAACCATGTAAGTCACTTTTCACCATATTAGAGTCACTTTGCACCTTATAAGAGTCACTTTTCACCATATATACAACAATTAACATGTTAACATCATATACATCCAGTTTGACATCCTTTTACCACCTATTAATGCCACTTTCATACAAGTTAATTTTATTCCACATTTTGGCTCTAATCAACCATGTAAAGTCACTTTTCACCATATTAGATTCACTTTGCACCCTATAAGAGTCACTTTCCCCATATATTGATACAATTAACATGTTAACATCATGTATATGCAATTAAACATCCTTTAACCACCTTTTGGTACCCCTTTCCAACGAGTCAATTTTGGGCCACATTTTAGATCTAATCAATCATGTAAGTGACTTATCACCATATTAGAGTCACTTTGCACCTTATAAGAGTCACTTGCCATCATATATTGGTACAATTAACATGTTACCATGATATACATCCAATTAGAAATCCTTTTACCACCTCTTAGTGCCACATTCATACAAGTCAATTTTGGTCCACATTTTGGTTCCAATTAACCATGTAAGTCACTTTTCACCATATTAGGGTCATTTTGCACCCTATACGAGTCACTTTCCACCATATATTTATACAATTAACATGTTAACATCATATACATCCGAATTGACATCCTTTTACCACCTCTTAATTCCACTTTCATACTGGTCAATTTTGTTCCACATTTTGGTTCTAATAAACCATGTAAGTCACTTTTCACCATATTAGAGTCACTTTGCACCCAATAAGAGTGACTTTCCACCATATATATACAACAATTAACATGTTAACATCATATACATCCAATTTGACATCCTTCTGCTACCTATTAATGCCACTTTCATAAAAGTTAATTTTATTCCACATTTTGGCTCTAATCAACCATATAAGTCACTTTTCACCATATTAGAGTCACTTTGCACCCTATAAGAGTCACTTTCCCCATATATTGATACAATTGACATGTTAACTTCATGTACATGCAATTAAACATCCTTTAACCACCTTTTGGTACCCCTTTCCTACAAGTCAATTTTGGGCCACATTTTGGCTCTAATCAATGATGTAAGTGACTTATCACCATATTAGAGTCACTTTGCACCTTAAAAGAGTCACTTGCCATCATATATTGGTACAATTAACATGTTAACATCATATACATCCAATTAGAAATCCTTTTACCACCTTTTTGTGCCACATTCATACAAGTCAATTTTGGTCCACGTTTTGGTTCTAATTAACCATGTAAGTCACTTTTCACCATATTAGGGTCATTTTGCACCCTATATGAGTCACTTTCCACCATGTATTTATACAATTAACATGTTAACATCATATACATCCGAATTGACATCCTTTTACCACCTCTTGATTCCACTTTCATACAAGTCAATTTTGTTTCAGATTTTGTTTCTAATCAACCATGTAAGTCACTTTTCACCATATTAGAGTCACTTTGCACCTTATAAGAGTCACTTTTCACCATATATACAACAATTAACATGTTAACATCATATACATCCAGTTTGACATCCTTTTACCACCTATTAATGCCACTTTCATACAAGTTAATTTTATTCCACATTTTGGCTCTAATCAACCATGTAAAGTCACTTTTCACCATATTAGATTCACTTTGCACCCTATAAGAGTCACTTTCCCCATATATTGATACAATTAACATGTTAACATCATGTATATGCAATTAAACATCCTTTAACCACCTTTTGGTACCCCTTTCCTACGAGTCAATTTTGGGCCACATTTTGGCTCTAATCAATCATGTAAGTGACTTATCACCATATTAGAGTCACTTTGCACCTTATAAGAGTCACTTGCCATCATATATTGGTACAATTAACATGTTACCATCATATACATCCAATTAGAAATCCTTTTACCACCTCTTAGTGCCACATTCATACAAGTCAATTTTGGTCCACATTTTGGTTCTAATTAACCATGTAAGTCACTTGTCACCATATTAGGGTTATTTTGCACCCTATACGAGTCACTTTCCTCCATATATTTATACAATTAACATGTTAACATCATATACATCCGAATTGACATCCTTTTACCATCTCTTAATTCCACTTTCATACAGGTCAATTTTGTTCCACATTTTGGTTCTAATAAACCATGTAAGTCACTTTTCACCATATTAGAGTCACTTTGCACCCTATAAGAGTGACTTTCCACCATATATATACAACAATTAACATGTTAACATCATATACATCCAATTTGACATCCTTCTGCTACCTATTAATGCCACTTTCATAAAAGTTAATTTTATTCCACATTTTGGCTCTAATCAACCATATAAGTCACTTTTCACCATATTAGAGTCACTTTGCACCCTATAAGAGTCACTTTCCCCATATATTGATACAATTGACATGTTAACTTCATGTACATGCAATTAAACATCCTTTAACCACATTTTGGTACCCCTTTCCTACAAGTCAATTTTGGGCCACATTTTGGCTCTGATCAATGATGCAAGTGACTTATCACCATATTAGAGTCACTTTGCACCTTAAAAGAGTCACTTGCCATAATATATTGGTACAATTAACATGTTAACATCATATACATCCAATTAGAAATCCTTTTACCACCTTTTTGTGCCACATTCATACAAGTCAATTTTGGTCCACGTTTTGGTTCTAATTAACCATGTAAGTCACTTTTCACCATATTAGGGTCATTTTGCACCCTATATGAGTCACTTTCCACCATGTATTTATACAATTAACATGTTAACATCATATACATCCGAATTGACATCCTTTTACCACCTCTTGATTCCACTTTCATACAAGTCAATTTTGTTTCAGATTTTGTTTCTAATCAACCATGTAAGTCACTTTTCACCATATTAGAGTCACTTTGCACCTTATAAGAGTCACTTTTCACCATATATACAACAATTAACATGTTAACATCATATACATCCAGTTTGACATCCTTTTACCACCTATTAATGCCACTTTCATACAAGTTAATTTTATTCCACATTTTGGCTCTAATCAACCATGTAAAGTCACTTTTCACCATATTAGATTCACTTTGCACCCTATAAGAGTCACTTTCCCCATATATTGATACAATTAACATGTTAACATCATGTATATGCAATTAAACATCCTTTAACCACCTTTTGGTACCCCTTTCCTACGAGTCAATTTTGGGCCACATTTTAGGCTCTAATCAATCATGTAAGTGACTTATCACCATATTAGAGTCACTTTGCACCTTATAAGAGTCACTTGCCATCATATATTGGTACAATTAACATGTTACCATCATATACATCCAATTAGAAATCCTTTTACCACCTCTTAGTGCCACAATCATACAAGTCAATTTTGGTCCACATTTTGGTTCCTAATTAACCATGTAAGTCACTTTTCACCATATTAGGGTCATTTTGCACCCTATACGAGTCACTTTCCACCATATATTTATACAATTAACATGTTAACATCATATACATCCGAATTGACATCCTTTTACCACCTCTTAATTCCACTTTCATACTGGTCAATTTTGTTCCACATTTTGGTTCTAATAAACCATGTAAGTCACTTTTCACCATATTAGAGTCACTTTGCACCCAAAAAGAGTGACTTTCCACCATATATATACAACAATTAACATGTTAACATCATATACATCCAATTTGACATCCTTCTGCTACCTATTAATGCCACTTTCATAAAAGTTCATTTTATTCCACATTTTGGCTCTAATCAACCATATAAGTCACTTTTCACCATATTAGAGTCACTTTGCACCCTATAAGAGTCACTTTCCCCATATATTGATACAATTGACATGTTAACTTCATGTACATGCAATTAAACATCCTTTAACCACCTTTTGGTACCCCTTTCCTATAAGTCAATTTTGGGCCACATTTTGGCTCTAATCAATGATGTAAGTGACTTATCACCATATTAGAGTCACTTTGCACCTTAAAAGAGTCACTTGCCATCATATATTGGTACAATTAACATGTTAACATCATATACATCCAATTAGAAATCCTTTTACCACCTTTTTGTGCCACATTCATACAAGTCAATTTTGGTCCACGTTTCGGTTCTAATTAACCATGTAAGTCACTTTTCACCATATTAGGGTCATTTTGCACCCTATATGAGTCACTTTCCACCATGTATTTATACAATTAACATGTTAACATCATATACATCCGAATTGACATCCTTTTAGCACCTCTTGATTCCACTTTCATACAAGTCAATTTTGTTTCAGATTTTGTTTCTAATCAACCATGTAAGTCACTTTTCACCATATTAGAGTCACTTTGCACCTTATAAGAGTCACTTTTCACCATATATACAACAATTAACATGTTAACATCATATACATCCAGTTTGACATCCTTTTACCACCTATTAATGCCACTTTCATACAAATTAATTTTATTCCACATTTTGGCTCTAATCAACCATGTAAAGTCACTTTTCACCATATTAGATTCACTTTGCACCCTATAAGAGTCACTTTCCCCATATATTGATACAATTAACATGTTAACATCATGTATATGCAATTAAACATCCTTTAACCACCTTTTGGTACCCCTTTCCAACGAGTCAATTTTGGGCCACATTTTAGATCTAATCAATCATGTAAGTGACTTATCACCATATTAGAGTCACTTTGCACCTTATAAGAGTCACTTGCCATCATATATTGGTACAATTAACATGTTACCGTGATATACATCCAATTAGAAATCCTTTTACCACCTCTTAGTGCCACAATCATACAAGTCAATTTTGGTCCACATTTTGGTTCCAATTAACCATGTAAGTCACTTTTCACCATATTAGGGTCATTTTGCACCCTATATGAGTCACCATGTATTTATACAATTAACATGTTAACATCATATACATCCGAATTGACATCCTTTTACCACCTCTTGATTCCACTTTCATACAAGTCAATTTTGTTTCAGATTTTGTTTCTAATCAACCATGTAAGTCACTTTTCACCATATTAGAGTCACTTTGCACCTTATAAGAGTCACTTTTCACCATATATACAACAATTAACATGTTAACATCATATACATCCAGTTTGACATCCTTTTACCACCTATTAATGCCACTTTCATACAAGTTAATTTTATTCCACATTTTGGCTCTAATCAACCATGTAAAGTCACTTTTCACCATATTAGATTCACTTTGCACCCTATAAGAGTCACTTTCCCCATATATTGATACAATTAACATGTTAACATCATGTATATGCAATTAAACATCCTTTAACCACCTTTTGGTACCCCTTTCCTATAAGTCAATTTTGGGCCACATTTTGGCTCTAATCAATGATGTAAGTGACTTATCACCATATTAGAGTCACTTTGCACCTTAAAAGAGTCACTTGCCATCATATATTGGTACAATTAACATGTTAACATCATATACATCCAATTAGAAATCCTTTACCACCTTTTTGTGCCACATTCATACAAGTCAATTTTGGTCCACGTTTCGGTTCTAATTAACCATGTAAGTCACTTTTCACCATATTAGGGTCATTTTGCACCCTATATGAGTCACTTTCCACCATGTATTTATACAATTAACATGTTAACATCATATACATCCGAATTGACATCCTTTTAGCACCTCTTGATTCCACTTTCATACAAGTCAATTTTGTTTCAGATTTTGTTTCTAATCAACCATGTAAGTCACTTTTCACCATATTAGAGTCACTTTGCACCTTATAAGAGTCACTTTTCACCATATATACAACAATTAACATGTTAACATCATATACATCCAATTTGACATCCTTCTGCTACCTATTAATGCCACTTTCATACAAGTTAATTTTATTCCACATTTTGGCTCTAATCAACCATATAAGTCACTTTTCACCATATTAGAGTCACTTTGCACCCTATAAGAGTCACCTTCCCCATATATTGATACAATTGACATGTTAACTTCATGTACATGCAATTAAACATCCTTTAACCACCTTTTGGTTCCCCTTTCCTACAAGTCAATTTTGGGCCACATTTTGGCTCTAATCAATGATGTAAGTGACTTATCACCATATTAGAGTCACTTTGCACCTTAAAAGAGTCACTTGCCATCATATATTGGTACAATTAACATGTTAACATCATATACATCCAATTAGAAATCCTTTTACCACCTTTTTGTGCCACATTCATACAAGTCAATTTTGATCCACATTTTCGTTCTAATTAACCATGTAAGTCACTTTTCACCGTATAAGGATCATTTTGCACCCTATATGAGTCACTTTCCACCATGTATTTATACAATTAACATGTCAACATCATATACATCCGAATTGACATCCTTTTACCACCTCTTGATTCCACTTTCATACAAGTCAATTTTGTTTCAGATTTTGTTTCTAATCAACCATGTAAGTCACTTTTCACCATATTAGAGTCACTTTGCACCTTATAAGAGTCACTTTTCACCATATATACAACAATTAACATGTTAACATCATATACATCCAGTTTGACATCCTTTTACCACCTATTAATGCCACTTTCATACAAGTTAATTTTATTCCACATTTTGGCTCTAATCAACCATGTAAAGTCACTTTTCACCATATTAGATTCACTTTGCACCCTATAAAAGTCACTTTCCCCATATATTGATACAATTAACATGTTAACATCATGTATATGCAATTAAACATCCTTTAACCACCTTTTGGTACCCCTTTCCTACGAGTCAATTTTGGGCCACATTTTGGCTCTAATCAATCATGTAAGTGACTTATCACCATATTAGAGTCACTTTGCACCTTATAAGAGTCACTTGCCATCATATATTGGTACAATTAACATGTTATCATCATATACATCCAATTACAAATCCTTTTACCACCTCTTAGTGCCACATTCATACAAGTCAATTTTGGTCCACATTTTGGTTCTAATTAACCATGTAAGTCACTTTTCACCATATTAGGTCATTTTGCACCCTATACGAGTCACTTTCCACCATATATTTATACAATTAACATGTTAACATCATATACATCCGAATTGACATCCTTTTACCACCTCTTAATTCCACTTTCATACTGGTCAATTTTGTTTCACATTTTGGTTCTAATAAACCATGTAAGTCACTTTTCACCATATTAGAGTCACTTTGCACCCTATAAGAGTGACTTTCCTAAATATATATACAACAATTAAAATGTTAACATCATATACATCCAATTTGACATCCTTCTGCTACCTATTAATGCCACTTTCATAAAAGTTAATTTTATTCCACATTTTGGCTCTAATCAACCATATAAGTCACTTTTCACCATATTAGAGTCACTTTGCACCCTATAAGAGTCACTTTCCCCATATATTGATACAATTGACTTGTTAACTTCATGTACATGCAATTAAACATCCTTTAACCACCTTTTGGTACCCCTTTCCTACAAGTCAATTTTGGGCTACATTTTGGCTCTAATCAATGATGTAAGTGACTTATCACCATATTAGAGTCACTTTGCACCTTAAAAGAGTCACTTGCCATCATATATTGGTACAATTAACATGTTAACATCGTATACATCCAATTAGAAATCCTTTTACCACCTTTTTGTGCCACATTCATACAAGTCAATTTTGGTCCACGTTTTGGTTCTAATTAACCATGTAAGTCACTTTTCACCATATTAGGGTCATTTTGCACCCTATATGAGTCACTTTCCACCATGTATTTATACAATTAACATGTTAACATAATATACATCCGAATTGACATCCTTTTACCACCTCTTGATTCCACTTTCATACAAGTCAATTTTGTTTCAGATTTTGTTTCTAATCAACCATGTAAGTCACTTTTCACCATATTAGAGTCACTTTGCACCCTATAAGAGTCACCTTCCCCATATATTGATACAATTGACATGTTAACTTCATGTACATGCAATTAAACATCCTTTAACCACCTTTTGGTTCCCCTTTCCTACAAGTCAATTTTGGGCCACATTTTGGCTCTAATCAATGATGTAAGTGACTTATCACCATATTAGAGTCACTTTGCACCTTAAAAGAGTCACTTGCCATCATATATTGGTACAATTAACATGTTAACATCATATACATCCAATTAGAAATCCTTTTACCACCTTTTTGTGCCACATTCATACAAGTCAATTTTGATCCACATTTTCGTTCTAATTAACCATGTAAGTCACTTTTCACCGTATAAGGATCATTTTGCACCCTATATGAGTCACTTTCCACCATGTATTTATACAATTAACATGTTAACATCATATACATCCGAATTGACATCCTTTTACCACCTCTTGATTCCACTTTCATACAAGTCAATTTTGTTTCAGATTTTGTTTCTAATCAACCATGTAAGTCACTTTTCACCATATTAGAGTCACTTTGCACCTTATAAGAGTCACTTTTCACCATATATACAACAATTAACATGTTAACATCATATACATCCAGCTTGACATCCTTTTACCACCTATTAATGCCACTTTCATACAAGTTAATTTTATTCCACATTTTGGCTCTAATCAACCATGTAAAGTCACTTTTCACCATATTAGATTCACTTTGCACCCTATAAAAGTAACTTTCCCCATATATTGATACAATTAACATGTTAACATCATGTATATGCAATTAAACATCCTTTAACCACCTTTTGGTACCCCTTTCCTACGAGTCAATTTTGGGCCACATTTTGGCTCTAATCAATCAAGTAAGTGACTTATCACCATATTAGAGTCACTTTGCACCTTATAAGAGTCACTTGCCATCATATATTGGTACAATTAACATGTTATCATCATATACATCCAATTACAAATCCTTTTACCACTTCTTAGTGCCACATTCATACAAGTCAATTTTGGTCCACATTTTGGTTCTAATTAACCATGTAAGTCACTTTTCACCATATTAGGGTCATTTTGCACCCTATACGAGTCACTTTCCACCATATATTTATACAATTAACATGTTAACATCGTATACATCCGAATTGACATCCTTTTACCACCTCTTAATTCCACTTTCATACTGGTCAATTTTGTTCCACATTTTGGTTCTAATAAACCATGTAAGTCACTTTTTACCATATTAGAGTCACTTTGCACCCTATAAGAGTGACTTTCCTCAATATATATACAACAATTAAAATGTTAACATCATATACATCCAATTTGACATCCTTCTGCTACCTATTAATGCCACTTTCATAAAAGTTAATTTTATTCCACATTTTGGCTCTAATCAACCATATAAGTCATTTTTCACCATATTAGAGTCACTTTGCACCCTATAAGAGTCACTTTTCCCATATATTGATACAATTGACTTGTTAACTTCATGTACATGCAATTAAACATCCTTTAACCACCTTTTGGTACCCCTTTCCTACAAGTCAATTTTGAGCCACATTTTGGCTCTAATCAATGATGTAAGTGACTTATCACCATATTAGAGTCACTTTGCACCTTAAAAGAGTCACTTGCCATCATATATTGGTACAATTAACATGTTAACATCATATACATCCAATTAGAAATCCTTTTACCACCTTTTTGTGCCACATTCATACAAGTCAATTTTGGTCCACGTTTTGGTTCTAATTAACCATGTAAGTCACTTTTCACCATATTAGGGTCATTTTGCACCCTATATGAGTCACTTTCCACCATGTATTTATACAATTAACATGTAACATCATATACATCCGAATTGACATCCTTTTACCACCTCTGATTCCACTTTCATACAAGTCAATTTTGTTTCAGATTTTGTTTTCTAATCAACCATGTAAGTCACTTTTCACCATATTAGAGTCACTTTGCACCTTATAAGAGTCACTTTTCACCATATATACAACAATTAACATGTTAACATCATATACATCCAGTTTGACATCCTTTTACCACCTACTAATGCCACTTTCATACAAGTTAATTTTATTCCACATTTTGGCTCTAATCAACCATGTAAAGTCACTTTTCACCATATTAGATTCACTTTGCACCGTATAAGAGTCACTTTCCCCATATATTGATACAATTAACATGTTAACATCATGTATATGCAATTAAACATCCTTTAACCACCTTTTGGTACCCCTTTCCTACGAGTCAATTTTGGGCCACATTTTGGCTCTAATCAATCATGAAAGTGACTTATCACCATATTAGAGTCACTTTGCACCTTATAAGAGTCACTTGCCATCATATATTGGTACAATTAACATGTTACCATCATATACATCCAATTAGAAATCCTTTTACCACCTCTTAGTGCCATATTCATACAAGTCAATTTTGGTCCACATTTTGGTTCTAATTAACCATGTAAGTCACTTTTCACCATATTAGGGTCATTTTACACCCTATACGAGTCACTTTCCACCATATATTTATACAATTAACATGTTAACATCATATACATCCGAATTGACATCCTTTTACCGCCTCTTAATTCCACTTTCATACAGGTCAATTTTGTTCCACATTTTGGTTCTAATAAACCATGTAAGTCACTTTTCACCATATTAGAGTCAGTTTGCCACCCTATAAGAGTGACTTTCCACCATATATATACAACAATTAACATGTTAACATCATATACATCCAATTTGACATCCTTCTGCTACCTATTAATGCCACTTTCATACAAGTTAATTTATTCCACATTTTTGGCTCTAATCAACCATATAAGTCACTTTTCACCATATTAGAGTCACTTTGCACCCTATAAGAGTCACTTTCCCCATATCTTGATACAATTGACATGTTAACTTCATGTACATGCAATTAAACATCCTTTAACCACCTTTTGGTACCCCTTTCCTACAAGTCAATTTTTGGGCCATATTTTGGCTCTAATCAATCATGTAAGTGACGTATCACCATATTAGAGTCACTTTGCACTTAAAGAGTCACTTGCCATCATATATTGGTACAATTAACATGTTAACATCATATACATCCAATTAGAAATCCTTTTACCACCTTTTTGTGCCACATTCAGACAAGTCAATTTTGGTCCACGTTTGGTTCTAATTAACCATGTAAGTCACTTTTTCAACCATATTAGGGTCATTTTGCACCTATATGAGTCACTTTCCACCCTGTATTTATACAATTAACATGTTAACATCATATCACCGAATTGACATCCTTTTACCACCTCTTGATTCCACTTTCATACAAGTCAATTTTGTTTCAGATTTTGTTTCCAATCAACCATGTAAGTCACTTTTCACCATATTAGAGTCACTTTGCACCTTATAAGAGTCACTTTTCACCATATATACAACAATTAACATGTTAACATCATATACATCCAGTTTGACATCCTTTTACCACCTATTAATGCCTTTCATACAAGTTAATTTTATTCCACATTTTGGCTCTAATCAACCATGTAAAGTCACTTTTCACCATATTAGATCACTTTGCACCCTATAAGAGTCACTTTCCCCATATATTGATACAATTAACATGTTAACATCATGTATATGCAATTAAACTCCTTTAACCACCTTTTGGTACCCCTTTCCTATGAGTCAATTTTGGGCCACATTTTGGCTCTAATCAATCATGTAAGTGACTTATCACCATATTAGAGTCACTTTGCACCTTATAAAGTCACTTGCCATCATATATTGGTACAATTAACATGTTACCATCATATACATCCAATTAGAAATCCTTTTACCACCTCTTAGTGCCACATTCATACAAGTCAATTTTGGTCCACATTTTGGTTCTAATTAACCATGTAAGTCACTTTTCACCATATTAGGGTCATTTTGCACCCTATACAGTACTTTCCACCATATATTTATACAATTAACATGTTAACATCATATATCCGAATTGACATCCTTTTACCACCTCTTAATTCCACTTTCATACAGGTCATTTTGTTCCACATTTTGGTTCTAATCCATGTAAGTCACTTTTCACCATATTAGAGTCACTTTGCACCTATAAGAGTGACTTTCCACCATATATATACAACAATTAACATGTTAACATCATATATATCCATTTGACATCCTTTTGCCACCTATTAATGCCACTTTCATAAAGTTAATTTTATTCCACATTTTGGCTCTAATCAACCATATAAGTCACTTTTCACCATATTAGGTCACTTTGCACCCTATAACACTTTGCACCCTATAAGAGTCACTTTCCCCATATATTGATACAATTACATGTTAACTTCATGTACATGCAATTAAACATCCTTTAACCACCTTTTGGTACCCCTTTCCTCCTACAAGTCAATTTTGGGCCACATTTTGGCTCTAATCAATGATTAGTGACTTATCACCATATTAGAGTCACTTTGCACCTTAAAGAGTCACTTGCCATCATATATTGGTACAATTAACATGTTAACATCATATACATCCAATTAGAAATCCTTTTACCACCTTTGTGCCACATTCATACAAGTCAATTTTGGTCCACATTTTGGTTCTAATTAACCATGTAAGTCACTTTTCACCATATTAGGGTCATTTTGCACCCTATATGAGTCACTTTCCACCATGTATTTATACAATTAACATGTTAACATCATATCTCCGAATTGACATCCTTTTACCACCTCTTAATTCCACTTTCATACAGGTCAATTTTGTTCCACATTTTGGTTCTAATCAACCATGTAAGTCACTTTTCACCATATTAGAGTCACTTTGCACCTTATAAGAGTCACTTTCCACCATATATACAACAATTAACATGTTAACATCATATACATCCAGTTTGACATCCTTTTACCTATTAATGCACTTTCATACAAGTTATTTTATTCCACATTTTGGCTCTAATCAACCATGTAAGTCACTTTTCACCATATTAGAGTCACTTTGCACCCTATAAGAGTCACTTTCCCCATATATTGATACAATTCATGTTAACTCATGTACATGCAATTAAACATCCTTTAACCACCTTTTGGTACCCCTTTCCTACAAGTCAATTTTGGGCCACATTTGGCTCTAATCAATCATGTAAGTGACTTATCACCATATTAGAGTCACTTTGCACCTTATAAGAGTCACTTGCCATCATATATTGGTACAATTAACATGTTAACATCATATACATCCAATTAGAAATCCTTTTACCACCTCTTAGTGCCACATTCATACAAGTCAATTTGGTCCACATTTGGTTCTAATTAACCATGTAAGTCACTTTTCACCATATTAGGTCATTTTGCACCCTATATGAGTCACTTTCCACCATATATTTATACAATTAACATGTTACATCATATACATCCGAATTGACATCCTTTTACCACCTCTTATTCCACTTTCATACAGGTCAATTTTGTTCCACATTTTGGTTCTAATCAACCATGTAAGTCACTTTTCACCATATTAGAGTCACTTTGCACCTATAAGAGTCACTTTCCACCATATATACAACAATTAACATGTTAACATCATATACATCCAATTTGACATCCTTCTGCTACCTATTAATGCCACTTTCATACAAGTTAATTTTATTCCACATTTTGGCTCTAATCAACCATATAAGTCACTTTTCACCATATTAGAGTCACTTTGCACCCTATAAAGTCACTTTCCCCATATATTGATACAATTGACATGTTAACTTCATGTACATGCAATTAAACATCCTTTAACCACCTTTTGGTACCCCTTTCCTACAAGTCAATTTTGGGCCCATTTTGGCTCTAATCAATCATGTAAGTGACTTATCACCATATTAGAGTCACTTTGCACCTTAAAGAGTCACTTGCCATCATATATTGGTACAATTAACATGTTAACATCATATACATCCAATTAGAAATCCTTTTACCACCTTTTTGTGCCCATTCATACAAGTCAATTTTGGTCCACATTTTGGTTCTAATTAACCATGTAAGTCACTTTTCACCATATTAGGTCATTTTGCACCCTATATGAGTCACTTTCCACCATGTATTTATACAATTAACATGTTAACATCATATACATCCGAATTGACATCCTTTTACCACCTCTTGATTCCACTTTCATACAGTCAATTTTGTTTCAGATTTTGTTTTAATCAACCATGTAAGTCACTTTTCACCATATTAGAGTCACTTTGCACCTTATAAGAGTCACTTTTCACCATATATACAACAATTAACATGTTAACATCATATACATCCAGTTTGACATCCTTTACCACCTATTAATGCCACTTTCATACAAGTTAATTTTATTCCACATTTTGGCTCTAATCAACCATGTAAGTCACTTTTCACCATATTAGATTCACTTTGCACCCTATAAGAGTCACTTTCCCCTATATTGATACAATTAACATGTTAACATCATGTATATGCAATTAAACATCCTTTAACCACCTTTTGGTACCCCTTTCCTATGAGTCAATTTTGGGCCATTTTGGCTCTAATCAATCATGTAAGTGACTTATCACCATATTAGTCACTTTGCACCTTATAAGAGTCACTTGCCATCATATATTGGTACAATTAACATGTTACCATCATATACATCCAATTAGAAATCCTTTTACCACCTCTTAGTGCCACATTCATACAAGTCAATTTGGTCCACATTTTGGTTCTAATTAACCATGTAAGTCACTTTTCACCATATTAGGGTCATTTTGCACCCTATACGAGTCACTTTCCACCATATATTTATACAATTAACATGTTAACATCATATACATCCGAATTGACATCCTTTTACCACCTCTTAATTCCACTTTCATACAGGTCAATTTTGTTCCACATTTTGGTTCTAATAAACCATGTAAGTCACTTTTCACATATTAGAGTCACTTTGCACCCTATAAGAGTGACTTTCCACCATATATATACAACAATTCATGTTAACATCATATACATCCAATTGACATCCTTCTGCTACCTATTAATGCCACTTTCATAAAGTTAATTTTATTCCACATTTTGGCTCTAATCAACCATATAATCACTTTTCACCATATTAGAGTCACTTTGCACCCTATAAGAGTCACTTTCCCCATATATTGATACAATTGACATGTTAACTTCATGTACATGCAATTAAACATCCTTTAACCACCTTTGGTACCCCTTTCCTACAAGTATTTTGGGCCACATTTTGGCTCTAATCAGATAAGTGACTTATCACCATATTAGAGTCACTTTGCACCTTAAAAGAGTCACTTGCCATCATATATTGGTACAATTACATGTTAATCATATACATCCAATTAGAAACTTTACCACCTTTTGTGCCACATTCATACAAGTCAATTTTGGTCCACATTTTGGTTCTAATTAACATGTAAGTCACTTTTCACCATATTAGGGTCATTTTGCACCCTATATGCAGTTTCACCCATTTCCAATATTTATCAAACATGTTAACATCATATACATCCGAATTGACATCCTTTTACCACCTCTAATTCCACTTTATACAGTCAATTTTGTTTTCCAATTTTGTTCTAATCACCATGTA